>NC_141614.1:32479863-32714863 GCF_047967505.1 Dipteris shenzhenensis | reverse complement strand
ATCCTTTTGAAGATATTGGAACACATGAGAGAAATAATATTGAAGATACATGAAATTTTAGACATACTATTAAAGAAAAATGAGCATATAATGGATGAAATCCTATTGATGATACATGAATTTTCAATAGAACTGTCATTCAAAAGATTTGATGGATTGAATGTAGCTTTAATACATTATCCCTTTTACAAGGGTGTTTGAGTTTGAGGCTTGAAACATAAGAATGAATCTGTGTTGAAGCCTAGTGGTTTGTTAAGGATATGTGAAACTTATAGTAAAAGTACTTACAATGGAAGGGATTATATCAAGATCCTATTAAGGACATGTGAACATATAGTAGAATAATTCTACATAAAATCAATGGATCAAACTTAATGGCTCAAAAGCAAAAAAGGATGATGGTGCAACCTAGGGGCTACTCTGCGGCACTATGGCAGCAATCTTTGTAGTTACTATCAAAGGTAGTGTAACTTTTTTATCAAGGAAAGAGACACGAACCACTCCACATGACCTAGATCTGTATGACCTAGGTTGCACTGACTTGTTTCTTTCATGGATAAAAAGTGACCCTTAGGTGATGCTATAGCACTCCCTTTTTTGGTCCATTATTATAGCACAATTGGGGCCTTTTGACCTAATACTAGCTACCCATCAAACATTTATTGTAGATGTTAGGGGTAATTACCAAACTACTAGTGGTAGTTTTGTCACTACCATTAGTAATTTTATTAGAATGTTCCTTAATGGTAGTTCTCGTACTACTACATACAATATTACCAATAGTAGTCCTTATCCCAATGATAGTACACATAATATTATTATGACCGTCCAACTTTAATCATCATTATATCTATGAATGTATATATATAGGTCTATCTATATCTATACCTATTTATTCCTCATCCAATACGTTTGCATTTATTTTTGGTGCTTTGCTTGCTTTGAAACTAAAGATAATGTGATTCCATTATTGTTTGCATTCTTGTCAAACATGAGGAGCTGGAATGCATAAGAGTTGGGAGGCACATTATAATTTTTGTGCAGATTTGAGCCATTGCATAGCCTATTGATTCTAATTGTTTTCTTTCTTATTAAATCCTTAATTTGGTTATTTCACTTTAGTTTTATTGTCCTCATGTTGAAACTGACTCGGGTTGGTTATTTCCAATTAGTTTTATTGTCCTCATGTTGAAACTAACTTTCTCTTCCTTCGTCTCCTATGAGCTTCAAACCTTTAATCCATTAATCTCTCAAATAGTAAGAATGGCCTTGTATTAAGAGGTGATGATATCTACAGTGATCTACAAATACTAAGAATGGTCTTATATTAAGAGGTGATGATATCTCAAGTGTTATACAAATCGTAAGAATGGTTTTGTATTAAGAGGTGATGATATCTCAAGTGTTCTACAAATAGTAAGAATGGTTCAAGTGTTCTACAAAAGTATTAGGTACCTCTTAGTGGTTGAAGGGAAGGAGTGATGATATCTCAAGTGTTCTACAAATAGTAAGAATGGTCTTGTATTAAGAGGTGATGATATCTTAAGTGTTCTACAAATAGAGTAATAATGGTTTTGTATTAGGACATGATGATATCTCAAGTGTTCTATAAAACTATTAGATACCTCTTAGTGGTTGAAGGGAAGGGATTGGAAATATGGGCAAAATCTCTAGGAACTACAAGATGGTTGCAAGAACAATTTTGAATGCCATAAATGACACTTGGGTTTTTCAACATACGGGTGAACTATTTTTAAACATTCACTTCTTTCATGGTTGATAACACTTTTGGAATCCCATGCTATGAAGTCTACAGACAGTTTTTTTTCCCCGCATATGGGTGAAGTGATGTTTACGTTACTAAGTTCAACATATCAAGCAATGCATTTGTTTTGATTGTTGAAGGAGTTTGATAATAAGACCCATTTCAAATGCAAAACAATTGTTGTATTAGTAATGGAATCCGCTTTGGAGTGGAAATTCGGTTTCTTTCAAACCCACATACTATTGTTGCATAATGTGAGTATGGCTCCAATTGGAAGTTAAGGTAGACTATAATTCGCAATGTTGGTATAGTTACACATAGTAACATAAGTTTTATTTTTGAGAATCTTCCCAAATAGTGGTTTCCACAAAACTATGTTGAGCACCTTGATAAGGAAATTGTGGAAAAGCTCACTTGCTTTTTTGGGCCCGCTCGCTTTTCCTCACTCGCTCTATCGTCGATTGCCTCCAGTGTGCGCAATAGAGTGCCAGCCTTGCCCTTAGGTGTGGGCACTCATTGGAGGGGTGGTTGCCATTGCATACCTCACACCAGACATTGTCTCTCCATGGAAACAAGTGGGGGTATCTCGGTGCCTCCTTGGAAGTTCCTGTCCTCGACCGCTGGCCTAGCTGATCTAGCAGATTGGAGGCCAACTCACTCATATCCAAGCCCTTGGGATCGTTGGTCTCCTTCTTGATCATTTCTACACTCGAAGACCTAACTGATGGAGCTATTTCTAAGGGATCCAGGGTTTTATCCAAATTTACCTTGTCCATAATTTTGTTACATATACGGATGGCCACCTTGCTGCATAGATCGAAGGAGGTAGGATTCATCACCTAAGGTGGTCATGCAGCTTTGGATCTGCCAATCCAATAAGGAAGCAGGACAACAATCGTTTGTCGCTCATCCACTCATACGGTTCATAGCGGGCATTGAGATGCTTGATCCTGACAATGTAATCCCTTAGGGATTCCTTATCATTCTGATTTACCCCATATAATTGATTGATTGGGCTCCGCTTGTGGCCACTGGGGGCGAACCCCACAATGAAGGCCTTTCTCAATGTCTCCTAGTTGATTTTCTCTTTTGGGGTGAGAGCCCTAAACCATTGGCCTGCTTTGCCATCCAAGCTGAGACCAAATGCATTGGCCATTTCTAGGTCTGTGCACCAAAAGCTTCCCGAATTTGCTCAAATTGCTCCACGTGGTATACCGGGTCTGCTTCTCCAAGGAATTTGGTCATTAACTTAGAGATTGCTATGGGTTGACTCCTCGAGGGATTCGCAATCCCTGCGGGAAACACTGGGGCGGGTGGAGGTGGTGTGGCCCCCCTTCCTAGGGCATTCACCAAGATGCGCATTGCCTCGTCAGTTAACACTGTTTGAGAGGCTGGTGGGGGTGGCGTTGCTGTGGGCCTAATGGGACACAAGGTTGGCCTTAAGCTTGGCCTGGGTGGTGATATCCACATAGTTCTTGGTACCGACATTGGAATGGATGTGCCAAGGCCTACATTCATCAGTGCAACAAGTATGGATGGGAAGGGACGCACTCCCGGAGGAGGTGGGTCCTGGGGCATGGGAATGTTAGTTCCATGCAATGGGTGATAAGGTGGAAATTGTAGGGCCCATAGTTGAAAAAGGTTGGTGGCACTTGGACTATTGGGGGTTCATAAGGCGTCCCTCCTTGGAAGTTCCTAGCATCCCCTCAACCGGGGTCTTGCCTTCAGAATTCCCTCATCCATGGATCTTCATCATCCATGTGTTCCCATTGGGGAGGTCTTATATACGCAGAGGGTCCTGGGTCTACGAAGGTGGCTTTCATCTCGATCTGCAGTTTGATCTATAGTTCGGGAGTTGGATGGTGTGGACCACCCCTCCCTGCTGACATGCTGACGAAGGGGTTCTCCCTATCGGTCGACTCTGTTTGGCCTAAATGTCCAAACATGTTGGAGAATGTGCCTCTCAGCCTAGATGCAGCTAAAGTACTTCATCTAAGCTCTCCATCTCATTAGAGCTAGATATGTCTTCTTGTCGGGGGACTGCTAATAAGTGGAGGCTAGGAATTGAGCTTCTAGATCCTCAGCTAGGGTGGAGGGTGGGCTGAGCGTAGCTCGAAGCACTATCTTCTGATGCAAGATCCCTGGACAAAATCCTCCCAGACCTCAAGTGCATGTAGGAGGCCCCTAACTAGGCACACTCAAGATGAACTGAGGTTCTATATATATTTTTTAAATTCCTGGGCTACCCCAGAGGTATCCCGACGGTCGTGGGGATAGCTCTATGGTGATGGTCATAGGGATAGGTTATCGCACTAGATGGCGGGATACTTGTATAGCGATGGGTGGTGGGATAATTATAGCAACAAGAGGCAGAGTAAGCAAAACGCGATGGGAGGTGGGGTAGATGTATCATGCCAATCGGCGGAGTAAGTCTTGCCACGTGTTTGACAGGATGAAATGCAAGTGGTTTTCCAACGAGTCTAAGACAACGGGCATAGGGATAAGGTTAAGACAATGAGCATAGGGATAAAGAGGATGGTGGGATAATGATCAACGTGCTATTCAGCAGTATAGTTATGGCAACGGGTGTGGGGATCGAAAATAGCGAGGCGAAGTAGGTGTATCGCAACGATTGGTAGAATAATGAGATAGCAACAGTCGACGGGATCACTCTAAGGCCATGGGTCAAAATCTATTAGGTCGATAGATAGCTAACTCTAACGCGCATGTAATCAAGGTGACGGGTTAAGCCATGGTCAGAGGTTAGGTTAGTGGGATATGGTTATCGCACCATTTACACATCTTACCAATCTAAGAAACCGGATAGCAACTCAATCCTCGATGATAGACGGGAAAAAGTGATTGCTTTTGATGGGATCTGCTTCAACATAGTTTGATCGGTGAGATACGGCTAATGCACCAGTTGGCAGGATAGCTCTATGGCGTGGACTCGTGGGGATAGTGGAACACTATGTCGCCGACTAATTTTTGGGGATTTTTGCGGGATTTTGAGTTTCTATTTTGGTTTTGTTATGCTAGGGGGATGCTACACTACCTAGTCTACCTACACAATGAGCAAGAAAAACACTTTTGCATGCCAAAATGCAAAATTTCTTGAAGGGTGAGTTCTATAACACAAAACAACTTCAAAATTCAGCAAGAATCATCATTTTTGTTGTTTTTTGATGTGTTTGGACCTCACACACACCTTAGCAATCTCACAAACTAAGTTCCTATCAACTCAAAACACTAAAAAGCATAAAAAACAAGCTCCAAATGCTCCAAAATGACTTTCCAACAAAAAATGACAGCTTTCCTACTTTTCTATCCACAACTCTCACTTCCTCACTCTCTCTTCTCCTACAGCTCCACTAACAAAGCTCTAAGTTAAGCTTGAAGCATTGTGTGAGGATATTGAAGAGATGTTGATGGAGCCTCCATTCCAAGCTACTCCTTGTGAGAGCAATGCAAGGCACGAGCCATCCGCAACTGTGGAGATGTTGAAGAGATGCCGATGGAGCCTCCACTCCAAGTGTGGGGATGTTGAAGAGATGTTGAAGACAAGTGTGGGGATGCTGAAGAGATGATGATGGAGCCTCCACTCCAAGCTACTTCTTGTGAGAGTAATGCAAGGCATGAGCCATCTGCAAGTGTCACTCAAGTGTCCTCTGGATTGTTGCAATGTGTTTCCATACGAGAAAGAGGGAAGGGGGAGAGGGGAGAAGAGAGGGGAGAAGGGAGGGAGAAGGAGAAGGGAAGAGGAGGGTGAAGGGCGATGGAGTGGCAAACACAAGGAAACTACAATGGAAACAAGAGAACACCCAAAACACCCTCTTGGAAGAGAAGAGGGAACTTGTATTAAAACTTGTGCAAACAACAATGAAGACCAAAGTCAACACTTTGGCCTTTTACACATGTCACCTTTTGAAGGGAGGGCCAACCCTTTTCCTTTTAGCACTCCACTTCTCTTTACAACCAAAGGCTCTTGGGCCTATAGGATGCCAAGGCATATTGCTATTCTTTCCATCTCTCCCTACTAGTGGAAATAGCGCTTGTGTTAACCATATTAGAGCGCTTGGGAAGCCTGGCATTAGGAGGTGTTCTAACCGGTCCCCAAATAGCACTTGTGTTAGCCTCATGCCTCCAAGGCTTAGGTGATTTGGGGCTCAAACTCCCTTAGTGCCCTCATGCCTTCATTTAGGGTTCAAAGCCCATGCATTAGGCTCAAAACCTGGAGTGGCAAGGATTAACTTCCATGAGACACTTAACAACAGCTTGCAACTAGAACATACAACCTGTGGGCGTTGCGTAGATGCTTTGGCCTCGGGATATTTGGGGATCAAACTCCTTGAGTTTGAGTTGTACTCCTTCCATGACTATTTCCATTGACGTAGACCTGAAATGTGCACGTTTCTTGCACTCTTTGGCCTTGGGGTGTTAGCTGGAACCTACAATGTGTGCACGTTGCCTGGAATCCTTGGCCTTGGGATATTTGGGGATCAAACTCCCTGAGTTTGAGTTGTACTCCTTCCATGTGCACATTGCCACCAATCATTGGCCTTGGGGTATTTGGGGATCAAACTCCGATGAATGATATTTAATCATTTCATAAGGCTTGTCCAAGATCAAAGAAGTGAAAAAGAATATAGTGGAGATGGTGTGTAGGAAGACTATGGGAGATCAAGGACAGAGGGAGAGTGGGGGGGGGGGGGGGGGAGATATATATATATATATATATATATATAGAGAGAGAGAGAGAGAGAAAGGTGGAGGATTTCAAGGGAAAGATAAAATTTGGGAGATTTACAAAAAGAAAATTCTAAATTTTGCTTCTTACAGAAGCAAACCTCCACTTAGACCTACCCAGAGGGCAGGCCAATAATTGCTCTTGAAAAGCTAGGTTCACAAGAGGGCGGACATCTTTGGTGTATAGGACAAACAGTCACAGGGTGCCGAGCGCACTACCCTCAAGCAAGAAAAAATAGGTTTTCTTGCTCACATTTCTCGAAAGGGTGAGACGGGGCAAGAAGGGAGAGGACAGGGAGACAAGGGGCGAGGCAAGACTGGAGAGACGACTGAAAGGAAGTTTTTATTTTTATTTTTATTTGCAAGAACAAAGGTGTTAAATTAACAAAAATAATAAAAATTTACAAGAACGAGCTTAAGTCAAAAGTGATTGTCAGCAAGAAGCCTTGCTGCAATGCGCAGAGAATCATGATGTCTACCAAAGTAAAAGAGAGCATCCAAACACTGTTGCCTCAAACAGGAGTGAAAATCCCTTGGCAATGGGATCATGTGAAAAATCAAGCAGTTTCTCCACTTCCATAATCCTTGTAACTGTCGCTCTCACCAAATGCCAACTCATTAACTGATACTCAATCATCCCACATGTCACCAAACATGGCATTCTTCCAGCACACAGTGACCTGAATATTAGCTCTCTCAACCAAGAGTGAATCATTTTCCAGACTCCTTTATCTATAAAAGCAAGCCCATAAAAGATGAAAATGACTCTCCAACTACACCTTACAGAATGGTAAAAAGGTGAGATGTCCCGTCTCCATTTGACAAGCATGTCCTTTGTGGGCATCTTACAAACCAAAACTCTCCATAGCAAGAAATTAAGATTGGTTGAAAGAGTAGTAGACCAGACTCACCACAGCCGATGTGCCCATACCCAATAAGAACCATGGGGTGCGAATCGCAACCATGTCAACCTAGAAGCAAGAGGAATGTCAATCACAATGGGCAAAGTAGAATATTTACAAGACAATCACAAAAGGTCCTTCCCATAAGCATTAGCCTAGCCTCGTAAATTAGTAGCCCAATGCAAAAGAGGGCTGGTAGGCCATTCATCCACAAGTCTTCCAGGGGGGAAGAAACAAATCTGAGCTCTGTGGGCGAAAGCTGAAAGTGCATGGCAATGTCATAAACCGATAAGAATTGTGCTTTCCTGTGATCCTATATAGAGCTCCACATTGTCAGACCTTTATTGTGAATGTGTAAAAAGACTCTCGGCTTTAGATGAATAGGTGTGATGCCATTTCAATACAACCACCGATTAACCCAAACATTTGAGGCCTAAAGACCTATCCCCATAGCACTGAACATTCTTCAACGAGACATCATCTGTCACAACATTACGCCAAGCTAGTAAGAGCTATTGGAAAATGCTAGAGTGAGGGACGTGGACTTGGAAAGGAGATAGTAAAACTTCTTGCCAATTTAATTGGCCCCCCTTGAAACCAAAAACTCCCGCTTGCTCGAGCCAAAAATGACAAATATTTTCCCAAGGTTGCATAGAATGCAACTTGCAGACCCAGCGAGCACATAGATTATTACATTTAGCTTTGAAAGGATCAAGACCCAAACCCCCTTTGGCCTTAGGCATTTAAACATACTACCAAGGGAAAGCATGCCATTGTCCTGCCAAAGGAAATCTACAGCCCATTGTTCCACATGCAAGAAACCTTGCTTCAAAAATGGTAAAACTGTAGAGAGAATGTGAAACTTATTATACACCCTACTGTTACACCAATCGAGGCATTGTCTCATAGACTATCCAACCCCTACAAAGCAGCCCAAGTAATGCAGAACTTTGCCCGCCTGAACTATTAAGAACCCATACTGCTTGATCCAATCAGATTGCGCAAATCCATCCAAAAACATTATTTGCTTATAACAATTCAAATATTTTACTTGTTTCTCAAGAGAATCAAGATGTAATGCTCAAGCTTTATGCTGAGTTTGCCTAAGTTTTTAGTATTTAAGAAGGGATCCAGCGAAGCTTTAGGGGAGAAAACTCTCTTGTGGGTAGATAAGTGTGAACCCCCATAAATTTTCACTAGTACGTGCGTTGCTTGGGCACAACATCATTGTACCCAATTTTTGGAAGCAACAACAAACCCATGTGCATTTACATGTTCTAATGTCACCATCACACCTTCTTCAAGATTTGTCAAAAGCTTCTCCAAAGCATGGCACTGACATGGCAAGGGAGAGGAGGTGGTCATGTGATAGTGCATGGGAGTGGTGGGCCAGGAGTGGGAGCGTGTTGGGCAAGGCTTGTGGGGGAAGGCTGGAGAGGGTGCCACATGGAAGGCCCTTCGCACCACTTCTTGTGTTGTTTCTTTGTTTTTTGAAAACCTCATTTTTAGGAGCTTTATGAAGGTGACACATGTAGATAGAAGCGTTGAGTTCTAGAGAGAGAACAATTCTAATTACATATTAGATTAGATTGTTGTATCACATTTGCTTTCCTACGCTCCCCAAAAACCCAGCCTTATATCAAAAGGTGCACATTCCATGCATTCCCATGAAGAGATCCTTCTTCCTAACCTACAAAGAAAAATGGTGCAACAAATGTTAAAGGCAAGGAAATACTAAGGATGAATGTTGAGCTAAGCACTACAACACCTATAAAAAGCTTGGGCATGATGATTCTGAGTGTTGGTATAATAAAAAATGCACTTTAGATGTTCATCAAGTGATGCGAGAAGCTAAGCCTAAAGTTGGACATCCATCAAGATCCAAAGAAGGCAAAGGAAAAGGTGAGAATGATAAAGGCAAAAATCAAGGATGATCATAGATTTATTTTGGTAATGAGAATCACACCAAAGTTGAGTCCAAATTCTGGTCAGAGAATCTAAAGATGCTCAAGAACAATGCGAAAAGGGGAGAAGTTAATCCTAACTACCGAACCATTTTGATAGAAGTGTCTAGCTTGATAGAAGTAAATGTAGCTACTAGGTCGTAGGGTCCTATTACCAGTTCTAAGAAGGGATCACTGACTAAAGATATCAATTGGAAGGCATAGAAGTAGGTCATGTTTAAAATCACTAGAGAAATTGAAGGGGAAAGTGTGCAGAGTTGGCAAATCCATCTGTCAGCAACACTAGACTTGGGAGAAGCTTCAATAAGTGATCAACTCTTGGGAAATGTTTCGTGCAAAAAAGGTTAGCATTGAAATGATGGAATTGCTTTAGATTTCCTCATAGAGAATTCTTCTTGTAGCAAATCTGAACTAAACAGTAGGCCACCAAGGGAGTAGACTCTCTTGTGACCATACCCATCATCGTTAAGATTGAGGACCAAAACAAGTTTGGAGTAATTGTCATTGGTGGCTTGGATCCAACATTATCTCAAATGCTATTGTGAAGCATCTAAATATTAAAATCTTAAGCCTTCTCCATTTCGAACATGCATGCCCACTCAAAGACTAGTTCAACCAACGAGCCAATACGTATGCTTTTAGATGTTCACTATTGAAGGAGTACATTATAAAGTTAATTTAATTATTATCTCGATGGAAGAAAATTTTTGCCCATTGCTAATGGGTAGACCAAGGTTGAAAAGTGGTAAAATATTGCATGATTGGAATAATTATGTTGGGGAGTGGTGAGAGAGAAGAGATGCATCATGACAAGAGATGAGAACACGAGAACAAGCCAAAAGTGTGTTCCATTGATGGTGAGAGAGAAACCTCTCATTTATAGAGTGGGAGAGAGGGTGTCCTAGATCATAGGCACCTCTCCTACCTCAAAGGCTCACCCCTACATCATAGGGACTTCCTAAATCATTGGCACCTCCTTAAGAGGACACCTTCTACTACATCATCACTTGTTGCATGGTCCTAGATAGTACGAAGTGTAATTTAGTACTAAGTGCGCTTTAGTACTAAGTGTGCTTCACTACACACACACACACACGCACACACACACACAAACATGTGACCGCTACTAGATGCACACATGCACCTTAGAGCAATCCCTTTATCACAAATATCCTAACACCCCTCAAGGTTTGCCTCATGCTATGTCGAGGATACATCTAGTCACATAGTTTCACAAGCCATCTCATGGTGGTCAAGGATAAATCATCTCATGCTAGCAAGGGTGCCCAAGGGTCAAGGTTTACAAAAATGAGACAAAACCCCCCCAAATGGTTTTCTCTCTTGCATGTATAGGGATTAATATTAGGCCTTGTGTGGACCTAGTTTCTCATGTGGCAAGAGGTACCATGGAGGCAAACACATATCAGATGGCCTACATCATATGGTGACCAGAGGTGATTTACAAAGACTATAAGAACTAAAACACATAATCATAACATTCTTTTTGGAGTATTACTCCAAGCTAAGGACCTCAAAATTGACTACATGACCAAGTGATGACAAAAGGTCAAAGAGGTTGAACTTTAGAAGGTTTAATCTTTATCTTTAGAAGGAGATTCCAAATCTGAAATATAATGGACATAATCATCTCCCAAACCTAATGCAATAATTGCATAGCATTTCTCTAGCCTTTTAGCATCTACTAGTGTTGTTTAAGTAGAGTCACTTGCCTTCCCCTTTCCTTTGGTTATGGTGGATTCACCCTCTTCTGATGACTAATTCCCTGGCTTGACTAAATCCCACAAATTCTCCTTCATAAGCACAATTTTAATTTTCATTTGCTAAGTATGGAAGCCTTGGCCATTGAATTTGTCTATTTTAAAGGTAGCCATGAGAGGGTATTACCTTTATGTGATAAGGAAGTGTTTGCTCTCTTACAAATGGCTATAAATTTCAACCATCATACAAGTGGATATTGCAAGCAATGATATCGGAGAATCCTAGTTTTTTTGCATCAGAATAATAATATGGCTTTGTCTTCACAAGGTTTGTCACTTTTCCCTTGACATATCTAGGTGCTTCTTTCTTCTTCTTCCCTTTTGCTTTCACATATGAAGCATTAGAAGAGAAACAAGAGTTAGGCATTGTGAGCAATCATTACCAATCTGAAAATTTACAGTCAACAAAGTATCCTAAACATATTTGAACTTGCATCAAGCATCCATTTCCCAAACTGTCAAGAATATGAACCAGAAATAGTAGTAATCTTGGAGACCAAAATTTGCACTGATAGAAGCATAAATGAAAGGGATTTTGAAGTATAAATAAAGTTTATACACTAGAGGATGGGTGCAAATTCCTATCAGGTCACCATAGCCAAGATGAAGAAGTTTGACTGGTTTTTCTTTAAATTCTCCTCACTCTAGCAAGTATTTGGGCTCAGCATTCATAAGAAGGTAGCTTGCAGCATCGCCCGACTTGTACTCAAAGGGCAGATCAAAATTTTTATTGTAGAAGAAAATATATGCAAAAGTTTGTCGAGCAAAATTTGTGTTGGCACGGGATGTAGAGCGCTAATGGTTGGGAAACTCTCTAAGGTGGAGGTGCGCCCTACTAAGATGGAACTATAGTTTAGAGGGTTTGAGGCATGCCACACTACAGAGGGAGAACAAGCTCTTATAAATATCTCCAAAAAAGAGGCAAAATGGAGAGAAGAAGGTGGAAGTGAGAGGAAGAAGATGATAGTATGGCAAACTAGGGGACTAAAGGGTTTTCTAGAACCTAGAGCTCTAGTGGGAGAGAAGAGGTGCATCATGACAAGAGATGAGAACATGAGAAGAAGCCAAAAGTGTGTTCCATTGATTGTGAGAGAGAAACCTCTCATTTATAAAGTGGGAGAGAGGGTGTCTAAGATCATAGGCACCTCTCCTACCTCAAAGGCAATTAGCCCTACATCAAAGGGACTTCATAAATCATTGGCACCTCCTTAAGAGGATGCCTTCTACTGCATCATCACTTGTGTCATGGTCCTAGATAGTATTAAGGGTACTTTAGTACTAAGTGTGCTTCACTACACACACATACAAACATGTGACTACTACTAAATGCACACATGCACCTTAGAGCAAGCCCTTGATCATAAATGAGGTAATGACTATCAAGACTGGAGGTATAGAGGTAAAAATCCCTACCAACCGAAGTAAGGTGTTGAGCAACTGTCAACCCAAAGAACTTGAAGTGAAAGACCAATATCCATAGGATGTTGAATCTCGGCTGATGGAAATGAATTTTTTTCTTGTCAGAGAGATTGAGATATTCCAAATGGCAAATTGTTCGCGATCTCAAGTAGAAGATAGATGAAGAGAAATTAACAACACGACTTGTACCCTAGTCACTTCACTAAGGATGAGATTGGATAACATGAGATAGTTGATCCAAAACTCACAATTACTTGACTTGATATAGAGCACTTAGTTAAGATTCAATTTAGAAACTCAAACTAGGCATGACTAAGGAGCCACAACCAACAGTGGTAAATGCTCATTTGGTGGATAATCAACTCCAAGTTGTCCCAAAAAAAAAACCAATGTAAAGATTTGTTTGCATGGAGTTAAAAAAATCTGCAGAGAGTTTCCCTAAAAATTTCCCCTAGCACCAAAGTGTAATTATAGCATGACCAAGCATGAAGGTCTTGGCTAGTGTACATTGTGCAAAAGTTTTTCAATTATTTGCTAAAAAATCCATTCATCTTCTATGTTAATCATTATCATGTAATTAACTAATAAAGCACTAATCCAAGGAAGTTTGGTTAGATGGCTGATGTTTAAATATATATATATATAAATAAAGATGGCTGATGTTATTGTAGGAGTTCAGTTTGGTTAGATGGCTGATGTTATTGTAGGAGTTTATTTTTAGAAGTATTCACAAACCAAGAAAATCACATGAAGGGGAAAAATATTTGTCTCGATTACAAGTTTCATGTGAAGTCGAAGGAGTCACTACTGATCTACAAGATGCTCATTTGGTTGCTGTGGATTTCATAGAAATCAATATGATGAGATGCTACACTATTTATCACAAGGGACCTTCCTAAGCATCTCCCCAAACATAAATGTAAGTAGTTGGCATTGAAGGTTTGAAAGTATAGGTTGATTGGTGGCAATTGTGTCACCAAGGTGCAAATGGGGTGTTGCAGCAGTATGGAATGCAGCCCATTGCTGCTCCAACACCCCATCTACACCTTGGGTGTTACAGTAATGTTATGGTTTAGGTAGCAAATTTATAGGATCGAGTAATTATTAAGTCATTTAATGGAAGCCAGTAAAACCATATTAGGCATTGACTTGTTTGGTCACAATGTGTAGTCCAAAATTAAATGCAGAAATACCAAGTGGTCAAGGGTCCCTTAATATTGACTAAACTAAGAGTGACTATGGGATGGACATAGAGATTTCTCTAGTTGAGGTGTCACATGTAGCAATAGTTAGAACAGTGCATCTCTGCCAAAGCTGTTGCCTACAATTTCAAAGAGCATCTCAAATTCTTTTGTGTAATACTTCATAATGCATTTCTCAATTGTTTAAGCTCTTTGTGCCCTTGTCCTTGTCTGCAATCATCCATCACCACCCTCTATGTCTACCACATTTCTGTTGTATCCACCCTAGCTTAGGATATGGCCTCATCACCCCCCCTTCAGATAATTCCTGAATGTGAGGAGTGGCCCATCGTGTCATAGGATAACTCCAATTATGTTGGCTCCCAAATTGATCAAATAGCTAAAGACTACTAACAGATGTTGAAGAGAAATGACTTATATGCATATGTGAATCTACCCTAGCAAGAGGGTTGGGGTGCTAGGGTAGTAGAGAAGTTGCTCAAGGTATATAATGTAGTAAAACATAGACTCTCTACCAACAATTGATATGCTTGCCTCAACAAATGGCTCTTTGAAAAAGTATTCAAGCTCCCTCCTATACCTTGGGTAGTCTTAAGTCAACACTAGTGCTGAGTAGTGCACCACTATGCTAAATCTTTGAGACAAGAAGATTTTTGTAGTTCCAGGGGCATTTGAGCAGTAAGGCCATATTTTAAGGGATGCATCCCTTTAAGCTCCCATTGAAATACATTGACCTGAACAAAAGAATAGAGTACATTCCCACTTTTTATGTTGCAAAGGCCTTGGCTACTAATGAAGACCAAGTTTGAATTGTAGTCAACTGGCCCACTTAAGCCAACTGGCTCTTGGGTAGTTTCCCAAAATCTTAAGCCATTGTTTCATGGGCTTTTTAGAACTAGACCTAATGACACTTGGACATTGAGGTGAATGCAAAATATAATCCATTGCCTTAGGCAATAGTGATATATCATCAACCATCTATATTACTTAAAATCATTTGTTACATCCCTTTGCTTTTTGAGAAAGCTAAGTCATGGAGGTATGACAAGCTGCTTAACATGTTGGTTCTTGTCTTCGATTTGCTAGCGCTTAAGATGGCATCTATGCCAGCACCTTCATTCATTTTTCTTGGAATTCAAATCAGTATCCCTCTCGTTTATTTAGGTAGGCTATGTTAGATATCTATTCTACATTATCTCATTAGATCTAGTTTACTTAGCTCTATATTTATATCAATTTTTAATTCTACATTAGTTCTAATTTTTGCGTTAAAATAGGTCAACACTAGTACTTGTTAGATATGCTCAATGCTCCACCCTCCTGGTAACCACCAGTGGTCCAAGGTGCTCAAGTTGTAAGGCCCCCATATGAGGAGAAGCCATGTGTGAGCCCGGGACACTAGATGGATCCTGACTTGCATGTCAGATGAGGTCTATCAATGAGACTGTTGATGGTAGAAAGGTGATTGTGTGGGAGCCCCTTGCTCTTGCTGGGGTCTGGGGGCCAGTTGGCCCTCAGCTAGGGGGTCCCAGGGGGGCCAGTGGCCCCCTTGGTGGGGGTTCCAGGGTGAGAACCCCCGAGGAGATGGTATAGGAAATATTCCTTAAATATTCCATGAGTCGGTTCCACCGACTAGGTTGACTGGTCAGCTCCACCGACTAGGTTGACTGGTCAGCTCCACCGACTAGGTTGACTGATCGGCTCCACTGACTAGGTTGACTGGTCGGCTCCATCGACTAGGTTGACTGGTCGGCTCCATCGACTATGTTAATCCGACTACCGCCCTCATAGCTATAAAAAGGTGACCTTACCAGTCCATTGTATCAGACCAAATCAAATCTTCTAGCAGAGATCTTCCAGCTAGTAGCTCTTCACCTAGTATCTATCTAGATCGCCATCTAAGCTCCACTGTAGGAGTGCACGGGTAGATGGAGCCATCATCTATACTACATCAGTATTGAAGGAAAATTTTGTTCATCTGCAGTTTGCTATGCACTCTCTATTCTTTGTTCAGTTTTTGTTCCGCTGCACCGTGTAATTTAATAGTTCTATGGTAGATATTTCTTCTATGTTAGCTTGTTAGATCTATGTTTAGTTAGATCTACCCTTAGATTAAGTTTTTGTTCTACATTAGTTCTAAGTTTTGCGTTAGTATGGTACAATATGGTTTGTGTATCACGACCTTCTCAACTTTTGCTTAGGTTTGCATGCCATCTTTTCAGCTTGTAGATTTGATTCTTCGTCGTTTGCTAGACGATGACATAACATTGATCATCAAATCACATAGTGTTTAGAATCATTTGTCAAGGTGCCTCTTTGCTCGATAAAGCTCAATTATGGAGGGTGTGACAAGCCGGTTCTGTTCTTAGATTATTTTTTAGTTCTATCTTTACGTTAATTGCAATTATTGCATTATGGCATGGTTTGTCTCTCATAATCTTTCCTCAATATAGTTTGGTCTCCACAATCTTTCACTTAGCTTTGCATACTATCTTTATGGCTTATAGATCTTATTCTTCTTTGTGATCATCATCAACCACTTGCTAAAATATGATACAACATCAATAATCAATGTCACATACTGTTCAAAATCATTTGTCAAGCCCATTTGCTTGATAAAGCTCATTTATGGAGGCTATTAGAAGCTGGCTAACAAGCCTCTTCTCTTCTTAGATTTGCTAGCAACTAAGATGGAACCTTTGCCACCATCTCCATTAGTTTTGCTTTAATTTTGTATTGGTAGCCATCTGATTTGTCTAAGCAAGTTAGATCAATGGTAGTTCTATGTTACATAGTTATTCTATGTTAGCTCATTAGATCTATGATTAGTCAATTCTACATCTAGATCTAATTTAGTTATTTTTGTTAGGCAAGTTAGGTAAGTTAGATCAATGGTAGTTCTATGTTAGCTCATTAGACCTATGTTTAGTCAAGGTGCCCTCTTCCACGATCTACTACAGCACTCAATCAGCCATTGCGAGCATCCACGAGCCCTTCAAACATCCACAAACTCCTACTCCAATGCTATCAAACAAGCCCACAATGGAACCATGCATTGTCGCCAAGAGCCGGCCAAAGATCATCGGCTTGCTACTACAACCATGTGATTCTTTGTATTTTGTGAACCTAGTATCATTCCTAAACTATGACGCGATCAGTTCATCCCACACGACCATTAAAAGAACTCAGCATGAAGCAGATCCACTATATTCACTTGATAGATATATTTTCCATGAACTTCAAGAATCAACCATAAACCTTCTCTATTAAATTGGCCACCCACACTATAGATGGCACAACCCAAACTCCATTGAATCAAGCCAAAACTCCTCTGCAATGAGCATAAGCTCATGAAACCATCCACATAAATGATGGTGCCCTTAACAAGAACTAAAAATGAGCCCAAAGCTCACGAAATCTCTGATCAACTGCTCTCTTCGACCTAAGATGAGCAAGAAGATGATTTGAACCAAAGTCGTCCACCCTCCTTATGGAGATCCAACTACTAGTTCCATTAACCCACGTCCTTGGTTTTCCATGCAAATTATTGGCCATTGATTGGCTCCTTTTATCTCCACCATTGAGAGCCATCCCTTTAATTTCCTTTCCTTGTGGCCTACTCTTTCGGTCTATGGTTGTGCAAAGCGCTCCTTACATGTAGTATTTTTAGAAAAGAACCAGTCTTTTTCAGTGCATGAGTGACCACTCACTCCATCACCCATTCCATGTGCCAGTGCAAGATCCAAGGCCCTCAGTCAAGCTCTGATGGCTCTCCAATCATCTCATTGGTGGCAAGGTCTTCATCATCATTTCTTGCAATCAGAGTTCTCTATACAAGCGCATAGTTATTTCCAAAATATATGTTCAATACAAAGTATCATCTCAAAAAATAGAGGAGGCCAATGTCATAGTATTCTCTAGCTACTATCTTTTATCCTATCCATGCTAGCTACATGTGCACCTATCAGTGCTAGTTTCTTCTACGCATGAGTGCTCTTATCTGTGATTTACATAGCATATTTCATCTAATACAAAAAGATACCAGTGGCACAAAAAAAACCCATCAATGGGTGACAAAAGATCCCAACGTTGCCGAAGAGGCAGTAGAGAGAACTGATGTCAACTGAGCGGAGTCCTCCAGTATCTGCTGGTAGTCCTCCCTGATATGTGCATATCAGGGGCACTATAAAGCTACATGTGCCTCCGTTTCAACTAACTGCAAGTCACAGAGAGTACAAACTCTGTCATGTCTAAGCTGATGCATCCATGCTCCCTTCTTTATAGCAAGCGTATGAGATTTGGTGCAAAACTTGGCTATATTTTTGCAATAGAGAAGGGGAATGGGTGTGCTAATGTAGGGTTGAGCAAAGGCCTCCATGGACATGAATGTAGACCAACATGAAGAGTTTATGTTGTCTTGATAATACTCCAACTTTGTCCTCTTTTCATTTGTCAACCAACGGGTCTGCAAAGTGCTCAGAAGGGACATTTGAAATTCTTGCATGGTAACCTTTTCAGGCGGCATGGTCAAGTATGCGTCTACCTTCCATCGGATGAACCATTTCCTTATGTCTGTTGTCCACCCTATACAAATGATCTTACTTTTGTGATTCTTTTGAAGCTTTGTGTTGGCAGTCCATGCTCTATAAGGTAGTCTTAGAGAGAGAGAGAGAGAGAGAGAGACAGAGAGAGAGAGAGAGAGAGAGAGAGAGAGAAGTATTGGAGAGAGAGAGAGAGAGAGATAGAGAGAGAGAGAGAGAAAGAAGTATTATTTGCTATGTAGACAATAGAAGTGTAATCCTCATCTCGAGATATTTGCCTCCCAAATCACCCAAAGGTAAGGTTTTCTTCAAATAGAAGAAAGCATCAAATCACTCATTGGCCATTGCATATACTAATTGATCAGAATTAGCATCAGCTAACAAACATGATTTTGTAAAAGAGCCTGTTGCGTGTGAAAACAATTTCATGGCATCTGATCTCAATGGAGATCTAGAAATGTCTAATAGGGCTTGCACCTCAATCTTGCAAATGATGAATGAGTCCAAGGGCTTTGAAAATTCTACATTATCATTTGAGTAGTAACAAGTTTATAGTAAGGCTATTAGATCTCTTATAGGCTTACATGTAATTTGTAGTACTCCAAGTTCTAGGAAACATTTATGATCAAGTATATTACTTATAAATACGTAAAACATAAATGATTGTTCTAATTGCAACAACAGGAGTCGTCGCATTGCGATTAGTTTCTTAGCAACTATTGTCCATCATTAACTTGCTCTCCCATAGAAGGATGAGACATCCCATGCATCCATACTAGTATAGACAAGTGTGTTGCAAAACACAAATTTCATCATAATTGATGAAATTTGAATGATGGCATACCAAATGCTAAACATGGTCATCAGATATCAATGCAAAACTTACAATTAGACAATCTTGTAGCCATTTGAAAAAAAGAAGATGCTCCTATTCAGGGATATGGCACAATTCCCCCTAATCCACAAATGCACGGTCGGAGAGACTAAGTATTGTCAAAAAGCACATTACTTTATATTAACTTAGGTTTCTAGGGAATTACAATCTTTTCCTTCCTCTACACATTAAGGTGACACCTTAAAGATCCAACATATATTGAATTCTTGAACGTCATTAGGATATGATCACCCACTGAGGAAGAGATCTAGTATTATCTAGCCAATGTAGTCATCAGTCAAAACAAAGCAATGCAATTCATTGACATGGATATAACTATACCATATACCCAGTAGAATGACACACATGGGGAAAATCTTTTGGTTAGATTTTTGTCCTTATTTTTTAGGGCACTCTAAGAAATTTGGTGAGCTTTCTCAACCAATATCTACCACGTATATACCCGCAGAACTGACCGCATCCACTTCAAAAACTCCTACAATCCCCACCACCCACACTCGCATTTGGTCCTTCATGGTACGAAACAATGCTCCAAAGCGACTCTACATGATGCTCCATAGATCCACAATCCCGAGAACGTGTGGGATGTGCGGATCAATTTGGAATAATTGGAAGAGTTACTTGCTATGCTGCAAGGAGATGTACACAAGGAGTGGTATACTTAGATCGCATGTTGGCAATATTGCCGCAATCTCGAGGGATGTGCAGATCAAAATGGAGAGTTACTTGCTACGCTATAAGGAGATGTACACAAGATGTGGAATACTCTTGGAGGAGGTGATTGCTGATGAGAAGACTAGCAATAGAAATACGAATCTCTTTCTTAAGATTTTGCAGTGCTTGCTAGTACTTGCTAGTTCTCTAAACCCTAAGTGATAATATAATTAACTTTGTGTTTGATATGTGTTTAAACATTAACCTTGTGACATGTGGACATTATAACAACATTGAAAAAGCATATAAAAATTAACCCGAGAACCACCGATAATCGATAAGTTCATAAATTGTAACCTAATGACATGCAAATGATGTGGCCACCATTTAACCTTAAGGACTTATGGAAGGAAGGTTGAAGCCCACCCTTTGACGCACTATTATTGGCATCCAGGCAACACGTCAACATGCAATGCATGTTTGCATGCTTGAACTAGCGGTGTTGTATATCGACTTTGTAGTTTGTCTTCATCTAGCCGTACAAGTTGATCCTGTCGGAATTGATTGACTCCTTGGGACCTGATTTTGTCCATGTTAATATCTCTATTCGCTATTTCTCTATCCCTATGCTTGGTTTGTACCCCAGATTCACCATATCTCTTTTTAGAGAGGCCTTTTGAATGATATTCTTATCATTCACCTTGTTGTTTCAGTTTATGTAAAGTTGATTTGGGAGTTCTGAAGGTAACATAGACTTGGAAGTAATCTAACTAAAAACATGTATTAAAAGATAACTCCACACGTTTAAATACAATTTCAATTTGTAAAAAATGTGCCAATCCCTTGATGCACATATAATCTTCCTACATTGAATGGTTGGTCAGGCCCACAAAAAGACCTTACAACCAAAAACATGCCCATAGGGCAACAAAACCTACAAACATCCCTACTCATTAACCTCCATCTCATGGATGTTCCAAACTCTCCACTATCCCAGAAAGCTCATGATAACAAGTGTTTGATAGCTCACATCACCAATCTGTTGCACTGTTCATAGATCTCATTGCACACTCTTATCTTACTGCTCTCCACAGCCTTATATGGCCACAATAACTCCTCCTTACATGCACCGTATTCCTTGCCCATGCTTTGGTGGTCAATACATCTCTGAGCATTAGCCATGCCCTACACAAAAATGTATATTATAAGCCTCACAGTTGCATCAATGTAATGAAGGAATATTCACCCTCTTTGCATGTTGCATGTCGCCCACCCAGTTTCAAAGCATGTCCTCCTTGTAGCTTGATTCCTCTCGCTTCTCTAGGTGCCATTAAGCCTATCCAAAAAGGGATGCCAGATAGAAAAATAGTGCCTGGAAGGATTTGGGGTAGGCCATCTCTCACACAAAACACTAGCTATTGGAAGGTTCGGGGCTAGATTGTGTAATATTTTCTTAATTGTCTCTCCGTTGCACTTAAATATTGCACTTGAATAGGAATAGAGTTATTTAAACCTAGTCTTCTCACTCTCTTTTCACCCGAGCTGATAGGTCCTCCTCCCAATGATGGCGCTTTAATAGGGAGATCACTGTTGGTCTGGCAAGAAGAGGTGCAAGCAATGATAGGGTGCTAATGGAGGAGGTAATTGATAACGAGGACTAGTAGTAGAAATATGAATCTTTTGGAGGAGGTAGACCCTCACCTAGTCCCTAGTGGGCAGATTGCCTTGGACTGGTACATATAGGGCACCCTATTTTGTGTCAAAAACACACACACCCCACACTCACCCACATGTTCAACCACCGAGCTAGTCCCCTGGTCATTCATATGCAGGGAAAAAAATAGATCGGCCTGTTGCCACCAAGGAGGGTGAGGTGGTTTGGGTTGGTTTGTAACTTTAGCTGATCATGTAAGGGCTTGTGGGTTATTGCCATTGGGTTGGTGCAAGTTGGATTCATTCGAGATGAAGTTACTAACACTTGCTTGTTGGGGTAGTGAGGATCTCAAAGATATATCAATTGATGTTGCTACCCCTACCGTTGTTGCCAACAAAAACAAGGGTGAGGAAGTAGTTGATGAATGAATATTTTTGACGACATCAATGGAGGCACCTCCAACATCCAACCTAATTGATAGGCCTATGCATCACAGAAGTAGGAAGGATTAGCTCATTGCCTCTGTCTCCCCCAGTCGACATGCTTTGGCTTCACATGATCCTACTCTTTCAGTAGCTATATCGGTCCAAAGAGGATGGTCTGTGTCGCCATATATAGGACTCAAACTCTTTGAGCATCGTGGATATCCACTTTGGGCACGATTTTCTTTGATAGGACCTCCTCTCTGACCTATTTTGGTAGCTCCACCTTTGCCTACACTTCTAGTAGCAGGATTGGATGTCCAAAACGTGATCAACCCTTATAAACTGCCTACTGCTCCCCACAAAATGCAATGCGGGAGCAGCATCATTAACTGCTACAAGGAGGCTATATGGCTTGATTGGCTAGTGGGAGATTTGGGGATTCATATAGATGTGCCGACATTGCATAGTGATTCCATGAGTGCAGCTAGCATGGAATCCAATCTTTCATGCAAAGACCAAACATATTCAGGTTAGGTACTATTTCATCAAGGAGGTACTTGAGGACAAGTGCATAGAACTTGTCAAGGTTGTTGGGTTCTCAGTCTAACTTTATGCCAAACTAATGTATTTTGATATCTAAAATTCTATTTGCTATAAAGATTGAACTATCAAGTTCCTATACAGTGGAGAAGTCATGGACAATACCGAGTGTGGCCTTAGCCATGGGCTAGTGATTTCTCTTTTGTAATCTTTTTCGCCCTGCAAGGGTCCTAAGGGATGATGGTTAGTGAGTTGCTAATCAAGGTCCATAGTTTTGAAGTTAGTTCATTTGGTCGATTTGACCTTGCAAATTATGGTTAGTATGAGGCTTTAAGGTGGGTTAGTAGAAGTTTAAGGGCTTCTTATGTGTTTAGGGTTTAAGGTTTTTGTTTCTTGTGGAGGTCCTAAATGTTTTCGTCTTTTATCCTAAAGCTTTTGTCTTTTGTTAGTTATTTCTCTCTAAAGGTGGAGACTCTCTTTGTCTCTTGTATGACACCACATTTATATTACTCTTGCCAAAATAGGCATGTCCCCACTTTTGTTTAATGGCCCATCCACCACCCACACACACACACACACACACACACACACACACACATACACATTTTCACCTCTTTTCTCTCATCTCTTTCACTCATCTACCTTTCTTGATATTCCTTCACCTTCACTTGCTTTTTCTCTTTTCCTTTCCTTCCAATTTACACGTATAGTTTCCTTTCACAAGTTATTCAAAATATTTATCGAGCTACTTACACTTGGACTTATAATGACATTCCCAAAGGCACGGCCATAGTCGGATCCCCACCTTGTTTTACTTTGTTAATACAGAAAAGATTGTTTGTGAATTATAGCATACTTATGGACTATACTCCAAGCTTAAGTTTGTTGTTGTTGGCACAGTTGTTGTGAGTCTTGAAGCCTTTTATATCGGCATGAGGAAGGTGTGTAGGAGCAGATAGGGCCATTATAGAAAAAGAAATTGTAGAGGTGAGCCTTAGAAACATCCACGTCCAGAGAAATTGAGTCCGTCCAACGTTATATATGGCCTTGCTTGAAAAGAAGGCCCTTTTGATTGAGGAGCCACAAATGGTGAAAGAATATGCTTCTCATGAGGAAACTCTGCATCCCCCACAAGGGGATTGCCTATTTGAATTAGATGTGAGGCAAAAAAAAAAGCATATGAATTCCAAGAGCTTGTGGCTTTCTACTAGCTCATTGCCTTGAGAGAGCAACTCTAGCTCTTTGCATTTCTCCTACTCACAAAGTTCCCTGTTTGGCAAAGCCTCCCTGTCCATAGAGTAGAAGCGACTGCCTCACTCCCCCAGCTCAAGTATGGGGATGAATCCTGCAGAGAAATCAAGGATCCCAAGAAACTATATGTTGACAATGAGAGCAAAAACGAGTACTAAAAATATTGGAAGAGATAGATAGCTCCAAAGAGGGGAAGAATGATGTGGATGTTTGACTCAAAAGGTTGGGTCTCTTTCACTGTCAATCCTCTGTTGTTGATTGTCGAGCTCAAAGTGCAATGGTCCCAAAACACAGGTACATAACCTTTGACGGAGTCTTTTAGAAATTATGGTCCGGGCATTCAACTTCTATAACAACATCTATGCATTTGAGTGCTCTTTGTCACCATGCGCCACTCCTTTGAATGAAAACTTGGCTATGGTCACCTTGAATGGGCTTGTCTGGAGCATTGAAGCTTTACTTGCTTGGAAATTACTCATAGCTGTGTCCTTGAACGTGGTGCCTTTACAAAAGCAACCTAGGAAGGGTAGAAGTTCTTGCCTCAGTGAGCCAGTACGATTAAGGGATACAAGATTCATGTCACGATGTGATCGCCAAATGTTGATGCTTACCTACCAACTCCTAACTCCTAAGAAGCATGAGAAAGTGTGCTCTAGAGTGCAAGAGTGAGGAGGAAGGGAGGAAACAAGAGACAAGTGAGAGTTCAGCCACACATCCCACACCATGGTGAAATACAAAAAGGAGGAGAACTCTATATGTTCCCTTGTATTCATTTTATAACCAAGTACATAGTCTTAAACAAGGCATCACCACCTTCTTGCACTGCCCCTAAATTAGCTCCTAAATAAACTAATAAAATCATGCTCAATCACACAACTCATCATGTCATGTATCTTTGCTCAATGCATATATGCATCACATTTTCCCTTTCATTACATTATATTTTATGCTTCATCCCTTGGGCCATTTGACCATTAACATTTATTCCAGTCTTGTCTGAATTGCAAATGTTGAAGCTTTGGTTTTCCTTTTGACATTGTGCATTCAATCCGTTTTGTATTTGTTCCAAAGCAAAATAACGTAGCTAATGTTGCCCTCTTACCATGGTAGACTACTCAGTGCTTTTTGACAGCTTGGAGATAGGGAGTTAGAAACTTTTTATTCAAATTTTTATAAGGTGCTCATGGAACCCACATGTACTACCAGCAAGTTTTGCAAAAGTTTGTAACTCCCTATCTCCAAGTTGTCAAAAAGCACTAAGTAGTTTACATTGGTATCAACCCTTCCATGTTGACGAGCCCATCTCTTCGTTAGAGAGTATGCTCGCTTGGGCGTGAAAATTCCAAGATGTTGGTAGATTACAAACTCCATGAATATGGGTAAAGTTTCTAAGGACACAAGCCTCACAGTCTCTCAAATGACCTAATGTTGCCGCCTAAAATTGTCCACCAATTTTGAGACCATAGCTTGTGTTTATCATTCTAATGGCACTACTGGAATGGGTGTATTTGCTGCCTTTGAGGCTAGCTCCTTTGTGAGAAGTCATATTGCTTGGTATTGCTTCTCCCTCCATAGACATTACAAAAGTATCTTTTGCTATCACTTGGATATTGTAGCATTGATTTCCATGGTGTTCAACCTCCTCCATGTACCTTGATCAGGTTTATCACTTTCCTATCTTGTCGCCTATGTCTAATTCTCTTGCAAACCATGACAAACTACATCACACCATGTGATATCTTATTTTAAATAAAGAAATCAAACCAAGAAATGAGAAACAATTTATCTTAGTCTAGCTAGCTTGTGAAGAGAAACAAGGACTCACCTAGAGTTTTAGGTTAGGAGCAAATCCAAATCAAAGTGCACGGATGGGAATATGACAAGTGTTAACATCCATAGAGTACAATTGCCAAAATGTAGGTAATCAGTGATTAGAGGTGATTAGGCTTCATGATCTACGTCAATGGACAAGCTTAGGGAGTTTGATCCCCAAATACCCCAAGGCCAATGATTGCTAGCAATGTGCACATGGAAGGAGTACAACTCAAACTCAAGGAGTTTGATCCCCAAATATCCCAAGGCTAAGGATTCCAAGCAACATGCACAGATTGTAAGTTCCAGCTAACACCCCAAGGCCAAAGAGTGCAGGCAACGTGCACATTTCAGGTCTACGTCAATGGAAATAGCCATGGAAGGAGTACAGCTCAAACTCAGGGAGTTCGATCCCCAAATATCCTGAGGCCAAAGCATCTAGGCAACGTGCACAGGTTGTATGCTCCAGTTGCAAGCTGTTGTTAAGTGTCTCATGGAAGTTAAGCCTTGCCACTCCAGGTTTTGAGCCTAATGCACTGGCTTCGAACCCCAAATGACTTATGTGAGGGCACTCAAGGAGTTTGAGCCCCAAATCACCTAAGCCTTAGAGGCACGAGGCTAACACAAGTGCTATTTGGGGGCCGGTTAGGAACACCTCCTAATGCCAGGCTTGTCCCAAGCACTCTAATATAGTTAACACAAGCACTATTTCGGCTAGTAGGGAGAGATGGAAAGAATAGCAATATGCCTTGGCACCCTATAGGCCCAAGAGCCTTTGGTTGTAAAGAGAAGGACAGTGTTAAAAGAAAAAGGGTTGGCCCTCCCTTCAAAAGGTGACATGTATAAAAGGCCAAAGTGTTGACCTTGGCCTTCATTGTTGTTTGCACAAGTTTGAATACAAGCTCCCTCTTCTCTTCCAAGAGAGTGTTTTGGGTGTTCTCTTGTTTCCATTGTAGTGCCCTTGTGTTTTCCACTCCATCCCCCTTCACCCTCCTCTTCCCTTCTCCTTCTCCCTCCCTTCTCCCCTCTCTTCTCCCCTCTCCCCCTTCCCTCTTTCTCATGTGGAAACACATTGCAATGATTTGGAGGCCGCTTGAGTGACACTTGCGGACGGCTCGTGCCTTGCATTGCTCTCACAAGGAGTAGCTTGGAGTGGAGGCTCCATCAACATCTCTTCAACATCCCCACACATGTCTTCAACATCTCTTCAACATACCCACACTTGGAGTGGAGGCTCCATCGGCATCTCTTCAACATCCCTGCACTTGTGGACGGCTTGTGCCTTGCATTGCTCTCACAAGGAGTAGCTTGGAATGGAGGCTCCATTGGCATCTCTTCAATATCCCCACATAATGCTTCAAGCTTAACTTGGAGCTTTGTTAGTGGAGTTTGTAGGAGAAGAGAGAGTTGTGGATGGAAAAGTAGGAAAGTTGTCATTATTTGTTGGAAAGTCATTTTGGAGCATTTGTAGCTTGTTTTTTATGCTTTTAAGTGTTTTGAGTTGATAGGAACTTAGTTTGTGAGATTGCTAAGGAGTGTGTGAGGTCTAAACACATCAAAAAACAACAAAAATGATGATTGTTGCTGAATTTTGAAGTTGTTTTGTGTTTTAGAACTCACCCTTCAAGAAATTTTGCATTTTGGGTTGCAAAAAGTGTTTTTCTTGCAAGTTTTTTTCATTGTGTAGGTAGACTAGGTAGTGTAGCACCCCCCTAGCATAACAAAACTAGAATAGAAACTCAAAATCCCGCAAAAATCCCAAAAAATCAGTCGGCGACATAGTGTTCCACTATCCCCACGAGTCCGCGCCATAGAACTATCCCGTCGATCGGTGTGTTATCCGTATCCCGTCGGTCAAACCACGTTGACCCGATGCGATAATCGTATCCCACTGACCTAACCTTTGACCATGGCTTAACCCGTCACCTTGATTAAATGCGTGTGAGAGTTAGCTATCTTGCCGACCTGACAGTTGTTGACCCGTGGCCTGAGCGGATCCCGCCAACCGTTGCTATCCCATTATTCTACCGATCATTGTGATACGCCTACTTCGTCGCCCGTTGCTATTTTTGATCCCCACACCCATTGCCATAACTATACCACCGACTGGCGCATTGATCATTATCTCGTCGCCCATTGTCTTAACCTTATCCCTATGCCCGTTGTCTTAACCTTACCCCTACACCCATTGGGAAACCACTTGCGTCTCATCCCGCCAAACACGTGGCAAGACTTACTCCGCCAACTCGCGCGATACATCTACTCCACCTCCCGTCATGTTTTGCTTACTTCGCCTCCTATCGCTATAATTATCCCATTGCCCGTCGCTATAAGAGTATCCCGCCATCCGGTGCGATAACCTATCCCTATGACCGTCGCCATAGAACTATCCCCACGACCGTCAGGATACCTCTGGGGTAGCCTAGGAATTTTTAAAAAATATATAGAACCTCAGTTCATTCTGAGTGTGCCTAGTTAGAGGCCTCCTACATGCACTTGAGGTTCGAGACGATTTTGTCCAAAGATCCTGCACCGAAAGATAGTGCTTCGAGCTATGCTCAGCCACCCTCCGCCCTAGCTGAGGATCCAAAAGCTCAATTCCTAGCCTCCACTTTTTAGTAGGCCCCCAATAAGAAGACATATCTAGCTCTGACAAGATGGAGAGCTTAGACGAAGTAATGCAAGACCCCTAGGGCCCATGGGCTTCTGAAGCCCCATTCACTAGTGTGGCCTCTCCCAACTCCCCTACACCTTCAGTTGCATCCAGGCTGAGAGGCATATTCTCCAACATGTTTGGATGTTTAGGTCGAACAGAGTTGGCTAACAAGGAGAACCCCTTCACCGGCATGTTGGCAAGGAGGGGTGGTCCACAACATCTAGCTCCCGAACCGTAGACCGTGACAAAAACCACCTTCGCAGACCCAAGACCGTCCGCCTAACGTAGCTAATGTTGCCCTCTTACCATGATAGACTACTCAGTGCTTTTTGACAACTAGACTACTCAGTGCTTTTTGACAACTTGGAGATAGGGAGTTAGAAACGTTTTATTCATAGTTTTATAAGGTGCTCATGGAACCCACGTGTACTGCCAGCAAGTTTTGCAAATTTCAGTTGTGTATATCTGGAAGAGATTGCAAGAGATTGCAAAAGTTTGTAACTCCCTATCTCTAAGTTGTCAGAAAGCACTGAGTAGTTTACATTGGTATCAACCCTTCTATGTTGCCGAGCCCATCTCTTCGTTACAGAGTATGCTTGCTTGGGCATGAAAATTCCAAGATGTTGGTAGATTACAAACTGAATGAATATGGGTAAACTTTCTAAGGACACAAGCCTCACAGTCTCTCAAATGACCTGATGTTGCCGCCTAAAATTGTCCACCAATTTTGAGACCATAGCTTGTGTTTATCATTCTAATGGCACTACTGGAATGGGTGTATTTGCTGCCTTCGAGGCTAGCTCCTTTGTGAGGAGTCATATTGCTTGGCATGTGCTGCAACGTTTCTTCCATGTGTTCTCGACTGTGTGATCCACTGCATGCAAGCTCCTGCATTTTTGAAACAGCCTATTCTTCCTTCTTATTTTTTTGCCTTGTTGTGTCTCTTGTTTCCGAGTTACATGGACAGTAAATAGATCGCCTACATTGTCCTTGGTTACAGCATGTAGCCCATCACCATTACTACTGGAAAATGACATGCAGATGTTGGTCGATGATTGCAAAATGCTCAATACATAAATGGGATGGTTTGAAGTCTCTTTGGGAACTGCAAATAACTCAGAGCCATTCTCACATCGGAAGCTTGTTCAAATAGCACTGGTTTGGAACTCCTGATAAGCTAGGTTTGGGTTCCGAAGAATTTTCCTTGTAGATGTCTTCAATCATGCATTTGAATGTTGAATCAATGGAGCTACTTGTAATAAAATTATGTAAGGTTAATTGCAAGAGGCTAACAACTGCTAATGGAAAAGTAAATCCACATGCATTTGGGCAAGATGCTCATGTGTCCCTCCCTTTTGGGGCTTCTACACTGCTCCAGAGATAGTCGGCTTGCAAGGAAAGGCATGGCTGTTGATGAACGAGGAGGACCAAGTCATTTGCCTTTGCCAAGGAAAGGATGGCTTATGATGGGAGGAGAAAAGCGGAAGGAATGCGTATGGCCATCGGATGTCCAAAACAGGAGTCATTGGGTTGCTTGTAAAACGACGATTGTATGCATCGTCCGTCCATGGGATTTTCTACCTGTTGTTTTTTGCATGTATTTGTTGCTAATCACTACGTCATGAGCAGAGCAGGTGGTTTCTAAAGATGGATCAGTAGGCTCCGGAGAATCTATGGATATTAGTAGTGGGGAGTTTGACTAAGGTCTCTGTTCTCATGGTACTTCTTAATTCTTCTCAGAGCTTTCATCGAAATATACGTTCTCATTGTATGCATTGTCCGTCCATGGGATTTTTTACCTATTGTTTTTTGCATGTATTTGTTGCTAATCACTATGTCATGAGCAGAGCAAGGGGTTTCTAAAGATGGATCAGTAGGCTCTGGAGAATCTATGGATATTAGTAGTGGGGAGTTTGACTAAGGTATCTGTTCTCATGGTACTTCTTAATTCTTCTCAGAGCTTTCATCAAAATATATGTTCTCTCCTCTGTATACATGACTAGCACAATGATTTCGTCTGTAGCGACCAAAATCTCCATTCTCTTTCACACCCTGTAGTTCTTGGTTCAGCCACACCCTGTAGTTCTTGGTTCAGCCACTTTTCCGTTGGTCCACTATCTTCTCATTTTCTTGTCTTTCTTTTCTACCTACTGGTTTGGCTGTCTTTCTTTGCCTCTATTGCTTTAGACTTCTTTACAAGGTTCTCATTGAGAAGCTCAACCATCAGGATACATTTAACGTCTGAGATTCACACTTCTTTACAAGGTTCTCATTGAGGAGCTCAAGCATCAGGATACATTTAACGTCTGAGCTTCAGCTACATTTATGATTTCTGCATTACATCATCGTGAGTATTTTCGAATTGTGTGGGCACCCTCAACATTGACAAGATTTGGATTTCGTTGATCAAATTTGATAGTTATATTCTCGAATCTCTATTTGAAGGTCTCATGGACGTGGCAAAATCCAAGAAGATCTCCACAAAGGATGCGCATTCAGTTATCCGAGGTAATGACGATAAAATTTACAATCTTAGTATGAATTCTTGATCAGACATGTTCGCATGCATACTATCAATGCCTATATTTCTTCTTTGTTACAGAAGAGGTTGTGATGAATGCAACACAGATAATCGTGCAATTGAAGAACGCTTGCGTGAACCAAAAGATGATTACAAAGGAGAATACGAAGCCCAAGATATATGTTTGACGACTAAAAAAAGTACTTCTATGGCACAACAGGTTCCAAAACATATTCATGTAGCTGAGGGTATACCTTCTTCATCGATCTCTATTTAATCCTTGTCATAGTGTAAGATTCATAACAAGTAGCAAAGAGAGTTCTCTCTGTTTCAATGAAGTTATCTTTTTTAATCTTCTCATAGTAGATGTTGTTGACTGTTATGACACGGATGGACATCACCTTAGATATTTAAACACACACGGGGGTGTCGAAAACATCCGTTGCAAGTGCAGGGGTAAGGATTGAAAGTTTTGATCCAATGCAAGATACAAGGAAGATTTTTATTATTTTTCTTTTGTTTGAGTCTCATCGATTACTCTTGTGTGCAAGGCCTTTTTTTTAAATTCATGTCATGGTAGGCCTTGGTCCACCAATGAGAGAAGTAGTACAAGCGCTTGCACAACATAGTGTTGTTTCAGCTTTAGGTGCTTGTTGATAAAGACCTCAACCCCACCCCCAGTGTCAATTGCAAGTTTTCCTCTGGTGTTAGCCCCATTCAAAGAAGGTGGTATCCAAAAAAGTTCAAAAAAAACATTGAAAACTGCGTTCTATGCGGCTGAAAAGCAAGCTTGTGCTGAACGTATAACTTTAGATTTTTCACAAAATTTTTTGCAACTACTTTATATAGCTTAGAAATGTTCATAATTAGGCTTGGTTGTTCAGTTTGGCAAACAATCCATGACAAAGGAGGCAACATTAAATTGAAGTGCCAGATAAATATATATAAGGCCACCGATTCCAAAGGACCAACATGCCTCGAAAAATGAGAGCATATGTAGTTGCAAAATGAAAATCATCTTAATTCAAATGCTTCCAAAGATAGCACATTATATTTTCTTTGAATACATTGAAATTTTAAAAGCACTTAGTCAATGAAGATAGGATTTCAATTTAAGATACAATATTTTTAAAAGCACATTATAAATTAAATAAGTTATCGAAGGTGCTTAAATATTCCTCACAAGAATAACAATGACATCTTTCAAGTAGTTCAAATGTTGGGGTGCAACCTGGAAAAAGTTTTTGCAACACCAATTCGAAGCTTGCACATCAAACAGAAAATATGGTTGTTGCTGTGAATGATGAAAGTGGACCTGGTGCAGTAAATGTGCTCGCAAGCATGCATCCAATAAATCCAAATGCTCTGCCAGTACTATCAATAGGTGAATTATCAAAGTTCGTATCACATCGCTTCAGTTTTGAAGGGAAGGCCTTGGCAAAGTAGGGAACCTTCTAAGCAAAAGATGTTTCGTATCCTATATACATGCGTATTGACCTAACTAATTATGCATGCTCAGAGAGAATCACACTACATGTACCGCACACATATGTTTTGGATTTCCAAGCTATAGAGGGCCCAACCATTAGCAAGTGAGGTTCCAATGAGGGAGGTACATCTTCTTTTTCTTTGCGTGTTGACACAATAACAACAATTCTGAAAGGCAAACCGTTTGATGGTGTCATTTCATTTGTTCCGAATAACATCATATGACCTTATGCACCTTGGGTAGCCAATCAAATGGAAAACTTGAGAGCACCATTCACATCAATTATTAACACATTAGCCTTTGTCATTGTCAAAGTGGACCTTGATGGACCACCGACCTATCAGATCATTGTCACAAATGGTCGAAACCCAAGGATTGCGCAACGATGACAATCAAATACCTAAAGCCTCAGCACATTTCTTTTAAACGTTTCAATGTTAAATAAAAACTTGCCCGTTTGGTGGAGGAGTTTGTTGATGAAGGCATCATAATGTACATCACAAAAAATATTTCATATATGAGCACAAGGCATTCACTGGGAATATCTGATTTCACCATCTTCGGGAGTAGTACCTAAAGGAAATCTTCGAGCCACATTGCATGACGCACTCATACGCCAAGTCTCTCAATTAGGCTATGGGAAGAAGGCACATCATGCCTACCTAGTGACAGACTTCTTCACTCTAACCACCCAATAATTTAACAATCTTCTCTCCTTTCCTTGTAGGTGCATGGCATCCTACACTTCATCAATCTTAACAATCCTCTTGTCAAGCATCATTGTGAGACATGCAATGGCACTCGAGTGAGCTGAGGCGACGATATCCATAGTGTTTCTCAAGTGCCTTCTCTAAAAGGTTGTGTTGTCCTGCGTGATACCACCCAAGTTGCTATACAAGTTCATGGTCCTCATGTAGATGAGGTTCTTGGCCTTCATTGTCCATTCCTAGAATTCCACAATCAAAGCATTGTCGCAACATGATCCATTTTTCTTGAGAAGAGGCCCACAAGAGAATTTACTATAAATAGTTCAGGGTTCATGACCTCATTTGCAAAGACCGCCTAGTTGGGAAGTTCTTCTCATGCAGCTAGCCCTTGTGGATACCTCGCCGGTTGCCCATGTTGTTTGCTTTCCTTTGAGTGTTATTGTGGTTGTGTTCTACTGCTCAATTTCTTACGCTTGTACATATGCTTGCCCTTGTAAATGCAATGTATAGCCCAAACCAACCCCATGAGGGTACTCTGATTGTAAATATTCTGATCTATGAAAATCTATGTACAAAGGTTGTGTGATACATTGCATCCCTATTTGTAGTGTATTCACACATAATATGTTCAAGTTCACATATGCAAGCAGTTTCTACGCCAAAGCATATACATCCAAAAGCCATGTATTGTCAATATACAAAAAATAACATTGTAAGGACCTATCCTCTCTCTCTCTCTCTCTCTCTCTCTCTCTCTCTCTCTCTCTCTCTCTCTCTCTCTCTCTCTCTCTCTCCCCCCTATGCAATCATACCATTACAGTTGCGGCGGTATCCAAAGTATTTCTCAAGTGCCTCCTCCAAAAGGTTATGTTGTCTTGAGTGATGCCACCCAAGTTGCTATACAAGTTCGTGTCCCCCATGTAGATAAGGTTCTTAGCCATCATTGTCCAATCTTAGAATTCCACAATCAAAGCATTCTCTCGATATGATCCATGATGCTTGGGAAGAGGCCCATAGGAAAGTTCACTATTAATAGTTTGCAGTTTGTGATCCCATTTGCAAACACTGCCTAGTTGGGAGGTTCTTCTCATGCAGCTACTCATTGTGAATAGCTTGCCAGTTGCACATGTTATTTTCTTTCCTTTAAGTATTGTTGTGGTTGTGCTCTACAGTTCAATTTCTTGTTCTTATACATATGCTCACCCTTGTAAATGCAATGTACAGTCCAAACCAACCCCATGACGTTACTTCAATTGTAAACATTATGATCTATGAAAATGTACATACAAAAGTTATGTGAGACATTGCATCCCTATTTGTCATGCAATTTTTTGAGCCAACGCATATAGCATCCAAAAGCAATGCATTGTCAATACACACAAAAACAATTGTAAGAACATAACCTTGTCACTCTTCATGACATAACACATAAAATCTTTGTCCTTCTCAATGGATTCCGCAAATGACTGACTCGTACAATGTCAAATGGAATAAAGAATTCAACAATAAAAAACCAAACAAAACCGCTTTGCTCTCTTGTTTAATATCTCTCTACCCTGCATACACCTACAACATGATGTTTGAGATGCTCCGAAGTAATGCCATTGACAATGGGTATGAACACATGGTTTGAAGAAAAACAAAAGTGCCGCACCAACATGAACTTCGAAATGTTACATTAGACAACAATGCACTGTCTGCGCTTCAGAATTCCGCTTGCTACCCTCCCTTGGTCTTTAGTTGCCTTTAGACATTGCATCAACTTTTCCATCATTCGTTTTCTGTCCTTCTATATGATGGCCACTCACTTACTCAAGCAATGGAATTGAACAGCTTGAACCATGAACAAAAAAGGGTATTGTTAATAAATGAGTCAACTAATCCCACCTTTTTGCCAAGGCCAATGATTTCCCTCCTAAAGCAAAGGCTTATGGAAGTTACCAGAGTGTGCTGGATGATGAAGCTGTCGATGCAGTTTACATTCCTCTTCCTACAGCTCTTCATCTAGAGTGGGTGCTAAAAGCTGTAGAAAGAAACATGTGCTGCTAGAGAAGCCTCCTGCAATAACAACAGAGGATCTTGAGAAAAAGATTTTGGCTTGCAAAAAGCATGGTGTACAATTGATGGATGGTACAATGTGGATACATCATCCCCGAGCTGCCAGAATGAAAGAAATTTTGAACAATCATGATTTGTTTGGAGAGCTTGTAGCGGTAAGTTTTTCCAAAATTGGTATCGCAGGACTATGCATTGAACCAGTTATCTTGATGAATCTTTACATTGTTAATTGAATTCGAATTTCTATTGCAAGCACACCCTTTTGCCTTTTGGGCAACCTATGTATGCACGAGGCATAAATTTGTTTATGTGCACCGACATGTGGCATTTCATTAACACCCTCAATTATGTGCATTTGTATTTTCAATTGAGATTACAATTGTCTACAATAATTACTTTTCAATGTCTGAACTATTGTCTATTCAAATAGTGAGTGTAATTTCTCATATGGTGTTTTTTTTTGTGTATAACCCTAGTTTTGCAATGTCAAATGACATCCTTAATGAATACACCTTTCCCCAACTTTAGTAGAGGCCAATGTGGTATTGTATCAACCTATTTCCAAAACAATAGCTTTTATCATGTGAGAATGGAGATATGAGCTTTCCTCATATGTTTTATGAGACTTTATTGGGATCATGGTTGACACGTACGATCACGTTCGATGCGTACATTTGATATTAGTGTGGTACTAAACGAACTAAAAAATCTTAGGTGTACCTCTGATGGTACGTTCGATACAAAAAAAAAAGAGAGATATTTGAAAGTTTTAGAGTAAACATGTCCATGACTTGATTCTTGAAAGTTGAAACACAAACATTCTACATGTTGCATAGGTGCAATTTGCAAAACTTAAAAGGGCCGAAGATATATCATTATAAATAGTAGATAAAGTAGTGAGTACAAAAAGGGGGACCAAGGTCTAACATAGATGCAAAAAGTTTTACAAAAAGCTTTACTACCACATACAAGAGCCTAGGGCCTAGGCCCTAGGTCCTAGCCTGATGGAGAGGAGCTTGATGGAGAGGGAGAGAGAGAGAGGAGACGGAGAGGGAGCTTGATGGAGAGGCCCAAGGGAGGTGGAGAGAAGCTTGATGGAGAGGGAGAGGGAGATGGAGATGAAGGGGGAGCTTGATGGAGAGGGAGAGGGAGATGGAGATGGAGGGAGAGCTTGATGGAGAGGCCCGAGGGAGATGGAGAGAGAGCTTGATGGGGAGAGAGAGCTTGAAGAAGAGGGAGCTTGATGGAGGTGGAGAAGTGATGGAGAAGTGATGGAGGAGGGGGATGAAGAGGGAGCTTGATGGGGATGGAGGGGGAGCTTGATGGAGAGGGAGGGGGAGAGGGAGAGGGAGAGGAAGAGGAAGATGGAGAGGGAGAGGGAGAGGGAGAGGTGGGCAGTGGGCTGCTTGATGGTAGGGAGATGGAGAGGGAAGAGTGCTTGGTGGAGAGGGGGAGGGGTGAGAGGGGTATATATGCAGGTTTGGAGGAGAGGCTGGCCCCAAACAGGCAGAAAACGGAAACCCTAATCGGCCAAAACCCTAAAAAAGCAGTCGATCGTACGGGACCATACGGAACAGAACAGAACGGAGCGTACGTCGAACGTAGGCAACCCTGATTGGGATATCAATAGTTGTAATTAGATCCATGTGGAAGTGGAAGCCCAAATTGTGGTCGCCAAGAGGAAGGTTGAAACCTTTGAGTGCTCTCTTAAAAGGGGCAGGGGAAAGATTGCTTTTCATAACATTACAGAATATTGCTTGGATCTGAAAAGATAGAAGCTGAAATTTCTTGAGAAAAGATGAACACATGATAGGGGGCCACGACGGGGCCCACCCCGTTATCCAGGCTCTTTATTGGAATGAGATACAAGACCAAAGTTTGAAGTGAATCTTATTAACACCTTCCAAACTTGAGATCAAACTAGAAAGGACTTGGACTGTAGCCGGAGCTATGTTCAAGGTTTGAAATTGAAGTTCAAGGTTGAGCAGTAAGCCTATATACATTAACAATGTCTCACAACGTAGCATAGCGAGGCTGCTCAGGAGGTGCTGCGGTGCTGCTGCAGGACTGCATGGGAAAAAGGGATTCTTCAAGGAGGTACTGCTGTAGGACTGCATGGGGAAAGGCCTGCTCCAAGGAGGGACTCTGCAGAGCTGCGTGGAGAATGGGCTATAGAGAAGCTCTGCTGCAGAGCTGCGCGGAGGATGGCTGTTGCTCAGCTGCGTGGAGTAGAGCTGTTGCTTGGCAGAACTGCATGGAGAAGCACTGTTATAGGAGGCTGGAGGAGAGTAAGGGGTGACAAAAATGTATGCAAATGAAGGGGGAGAGACTATTCCCATATTGGCATGGCGGGCTGGCCCCCCTTGGAATTTGGTGGGTTGCATGCTGCATGGGGGCTGGAGTTCTTGTAGCGACGAGTGGTGCCATAGTACAAGCATGGTCCGCCAGATGTCCCCACAGGCTGCGATGTGCCCTATGCCCCTTCATGGGCTGCCATGTGCCCCATGCCACATGTCATGGCTGCAACCTCAGGATGCCGGCTCAGCTTGCCACGTGTCATGCTGAAATTGTGGAGGAAGTTTATTTTTAACTACTATTTATTTGCTTGACTTAAAATTGGGGGATCAATACACTATGATTTTACTTCTAATTTCACCCTGAGGTTTGTGGCAGTTAGCTCTATTCAAAGGGCTAGTGTAGGGCTAGTTCGAGTTTGGTTGGCCTTCTCACGTAACCTATTAGGCCTATTAGTTTGTCGTCTTGTCTTGTATCTTTTTGACTCTTTCATGTACATAGGACCACACCCAAGGCTACTGTAAACATCCTCTTTAATAGTTGCTCGGTCGATATGCATTTAGTGCATTTGATTGGTCCCAGGCTACTGTAAACATCCTCTTTAATAGTTGCTCGATCAATATGCATTCTGTACATTTGATTGGTCCCATGTTTAGGTACTTGAGTGGGGTTGTTGGCAATTAGGTGGTCACCTCCCCAGTTGTGAGCCCCCATATGAGTAGCGGCATGGGGGAGGTGGACAAGGGTAGGATGGGGCTGCCACACGGACATCACATTGGCTGTCATGTGGGCAGCAAACTTACCTAGAACAAACAAGAAGAGGGCTGCAACATGGGCAGCACATAGGATCACATAGGCTGTCATGTGGGCAGTGTACTCACACAGAACAAACATGAAAAGGGCTGCCACATGGGGTGCCATGTGGACAACAAATCAAGAGCTTACCTGGCAGTTTGGGGCTCCCTTGGAGGACAGAAGTGGTACAGAATAGCCACGTGTCTATGAGGGATAAGTTGGAGCAGATCTGTGCAGGATTGTCAGCATGGAACAGATCGCAATCAGCCCTGGACCTTGCAAGAACTGCTGGAACACCTGGTGCGTGTGTACAGGTTGGTGCAGGCAGTTGTATGGAACATAGGCAGGTAGATCTGATAAGCAAACAGGGTCGAGAGCAGTCCTGGGACAAGGCAAAGGAGCCTGGGCCATTGGTGGACTGCCACGTGGTCAGGCAGGACCAACAGGACAGCCGATTGGCTACAGGTGGGTTTGAACGCACAGACCAACAGGGTCGGCCCCATAGACGAGGTGTCGGCTTGTTTGGGTCGGTTATTTCAGGTCCCGTTGGGCTCTATAAAAGGGAGCCCTCTTAGTCTTATTCACCATCCATTCTATGAGCAGATTGGTGCTGCACAAAGCCTGTCTCAAGGTCTTTCATAGGAGCATTCTATTGCAGCAAGGGAGGTGGCTGTTGGCAAAGATCAAAGAGCTCAAAGGTGTCTTCATCCTTGGCTGTCCATAGAGCTTTAAGAAGGTGGATCGAAGGGGCAGCTTGTGCCTTATCAGTGGCTGTGTTTCAGAGCAGCAAGGAGGTCAAAGTTCCAAGTCAAACACTGCCTTGTGTTTGTCTGGGAGGAGCAGCCTGAAGGTGTGTTTGTAGGGCACGGTGACGAGGCCCACATAACCTCATAGGGAGCACGCACACCAAGTGTTTTGGAAGTGCCATAGAGGTAGGAGAACAGTGTTTTGTGTCTTCAGGGGTCCACATTTAGCCTGCACTCTACTGGTAGAGGGTAGTACATCTATTTTGTATTGTGTCCATCTTGGACGGAAATATATATTTTTTGTTCTACATCTCTTTTGTGCATTTTGTCCACTTACTTGTTGCACATCTATCTAAGTACACATTAAGGAAGAAGCTTTGGATTCCAAATGTGCCACTGTACATAACCTTTACCCTATGGGATTCGTTGCATTGTTATACTCATGGTATTAGAGCTCTGACGGAAGTTCACAAGTGGTGGGAGCTTGAAGGCAAGGACCCTTGGGAAGGACGACGTTGATTCAAAGCTTGAGAGAATCATGTTCTACGTTTGAAGGACCAATTCCCTTGCGAGGAGTCTAACTCAGGATTTAGGCAGGTTTATGCCTTTCTACCTCTATCTCTCTCAGTTCATTGTAATTGGCCATGAGATATCCGATTCCTAATTTTGGGGAGACGGGCAAGCTAGATGGGACAAATTATGCATTATCAAAGATGAAAGTTTGGAGGCATTTGGTGTTGAGGTTGATTGGGAGATTACGATGGGAGTGGAATAGCCCAGCATGACTACACCGGCCACCGCAGTGGTGGCGGCGATTACGACACCTACGGATCCATTAGTAGTGAGGGATTGGTTGGCACTGACGCGTGATGTGGAAGCCCCGGCCATTATCATTGGCACCACTGCTTAAGGCTCAAATGACTACACAAGGAATGTACATACCAAATGATCCCCTTGTTGGAATGGTCACCTCCCCGTCTGTAAGCCCCCATATGAGGAGAGCATGGGGGAGGAAGACCTAGGGCAACAAGACATGCCCAGAGGAAAAAGCCTTGAGAGGGGGTCGCCACATGGGAAATACCTCATAGAGGGGCTGCCGCATGGGCAGCAAACATGCTGCCAGGTGGGCAGCATATTCATGGACTTACCTGGAAGAGAAGGCACCTTCTGGAGGGCGGAACCAAGGCGGAATTGCCATATGACTGTCCACGACTGGAGCAGGCCAGATTGCGCAGGGTTTCCAGAAACTATGTGCGGCAAGAAATGGCACTGATGTCAGCAGCAGTACGGCTCAGTACGGTGCTGCACACGTGGCTGGAGAGAGCCTGGCAGAGGGCAGGAGCACATGGCACAGCATGGCAGGGCAAGGGCCTGTTGATGGCAGAACAGTTGCAGCCATCCAGCCCTAGAAGAACCCAAGGGTAGGGCCCTATATGGGCTTCCCTTAGGGCCTGGGAGCCGCCCCAGGTCGGCCAATCAAGGGCTGCCTGGAGGTCGGTTTACAGACTACAAAGTTGGGTAGGGAGGGGCAGTCTGGTCAGCCCATATTCCCCTACCAAGTCGGTTTTTGCCAGCCCCCTTGGGGCCTATATAAAGAGGCCATTGGGCCTCATTCATTTAGGGAGCCTTAGGCCCACATTCAGGAGGACAAGGTGACCTAGGAGAAGCTGCAGACTGAGCTAGAGTGGCAGCCCACCAAGGCTGGCTTGCAAGGTGGGAGGGATCTAGACAGAGTGTCTACATATGCTCGAGGTGGAGCACGCGGTCTCAGAGATCTAGAAGTGCTTGACATCTAGTAGGAGAACCTTTTGGTATTGTCCTACTTTGTGGACGGACGGAAATATAAAGTGTTGCTTCTATATTTGTTTCTAAGCATTGTCTATTTACTAGCTTGCACATCTATGCACATAAGTTAAGAAGTTTGTGATTTCACACCCCATGCGCACACTGTGTGAGCTCTTGGGCATTACTATCAGTCTTCCGCTGTGTGTACCCTCTGTTGGGTCATTTCTAACATGGTATCAAAGCCCAAGTAGGAGGCTCACAGGTGTGGGAGCCTAAAGGCAGGGACCTTGCTAAAGGACGACCCTGATTCAGAAGCTCTTGGGAATCGACTTCCACGATTGGAGGATAGTGCCCTTGCGAGGAGGGTGACTCAGGTTTAGTCAAGTGCATTCAAAGTTCTGGTCTACTGAAAATTGAGTTTGGTTGACGTTGCTGTGTGGTTTAAAACAACAAAGATGTCGACCGCCGTAGCCTCTTCAGCCCCTGCTCTCCCTTCCTCCTCTCCTAGTTTTCTCTCATTCACTATCCCTAACTTCGGAGAGTCTGGGAAACTGGACGGGACTAACTACCCGATTGAAGATTTGGAGTCATTTAGTGGCTCGAAAGTTGTGGAAGCTGACAACGGGAGTGGAGGCGAAGCCCGAGGACATGGTGGATAGGCAAGGTAAGATACTCATGGCAGTAGACAGAGAGGAGCTCGAAGCTTGGGAAGACAGAGATGCCCATGCCTAGCATTAATCATAGGGACTACGGCGGACTCTATTCTTCCACATATCCAAATCGCCGAGACGTCAGTAGAGGTGTGGGTCACTCTGAAGGATCTATACGAGAGGAACAATACCTCCCAGATTTTGCTTCTTCAGCATCAACTCCACAATCTTGATATGGAAGAAGGAGATACGGTACATAGCCACTTGACGAAGGTCAAGGTGGTGAGGGATCAACTGGCAGCAGTTGGTCAGAAGATAGACTCATGCCATTTGGCCTTGATGGTACTGAGGAAACTACCTCGGAGTTTCAAGAGCTTTGTTACAATCGTTACAGCAGGACAGAGGACCAAACCTCTAACGTTTGAGGAGTTGGGGCCATTACTGCTACAAGAGGAAGCTAGGGAGAAACTCTACAATGACGACAAAGACGACAAGGCACTGCAGGTGAAGGATTACGCTGGCAAAGGTAAGGGCAAGCCTAACAGTGACAAGTCCAAGAAAGACGACTCTGATGACGAAGACACTTCCAAGAGGAAGCAGAAGATACTTTCGAAGGGGATAGTAAAGGATTACAAAGGCTTTTGGTGGGTACCTAGATGAGGTACAGGGTTTGCTTTCAGAGCAAGCAAGCAGGCAATACAAGAGTCTGGTATGTACTTGATATTCTGCATTTGAGCCTTTATAGCATGATGTGGAGAGACTCTGCTGTTCATGTGTCTCAGGTGATATGAGATTGGAAGGATTTGGCCTTCTTTGAAGGCAGAAGGGGAAGTATTGGTACTTCTTCAAATCTCGAACGCAGATTGCTAGAAGGTGATGAACAAAGAGTACTGAAGCCAGAAGAGTATGTGCTTAAGAACTCATCAAGAGTTCATGGTCCAAGTTCTCTGGAAATATTCATTGGTTGCAGACCTTGCCAAAGGAAGGACAGGTTGAAACAGACCCTCAGAGCATGGTGCCTGGAAGACTCTAGGTTGTTCACTCATTGGTGGATAACTAGAAGATCGTGACGGCTGGATTGCTCGAGTTCAAAGACAGGATTGTGATAGAAGATGGTAGTGCCAAGAGGTGCTATCAAAGATGGACCTGTGTACTGGGATGGTGTGCGGAAGCAAAACCAGACCTGGTGGAGCAGGAGCCACTGGATGAAAAGCCAGGAAAAGATTTTGACATCGAAAAGTTCCAGAGGACTACAACCAGGGAGTTACTAGAGCATCGTCATCGATGTGTTGGCATTGGGCCTAGATGTGTCGGTGAGAGGGGGTGTTGGAATGGTCACCTCCCCATCTGTAAGCCCCCATATGAGGAGAGCATGGGGGAGGGAGACCTAGAGCAACAAGAAATGCCCAGAGGAAAAAGCTTGGAGAGGGGGTTGCCACATGGGCAACACCTCACAGCAAGGAAAAGACACATAGAGGGGCTGCCACATGGGCAGCAAACAGGCTGCCATGTGGGCAGCATATTCATGGACTTACCTGGAAGAGAAGGCACCTTCTGGAGGACAGAACAAAGGCGGAATTGCCATATGACTGTCCACGATTGGAGCAGGCCAGATTGCGCAGGGTTTCCAGAAGCTATGTGCTGTGAAGAGATGATGCTGATGTCAGCAGCAGTACGGCTCAGTACGGCGCTGCACACGTGGCTGGAGAGAGCCTGGCAGAGGGCAGGAGCACATGGCGCAGCATGGCAGGGCAAGGGCACCTACAAGAAGGGCCTGTTGATGGCGGAACAGTGGCAGCCATCCAGCCCTAGAAGGACCCAAGGGTGGGGCCCTATATGGGCTGCCCTTAGGGCCTGGCAGCAGCCCAAGAGAGCCGCCCCAGGTCGGCCAATCAAGGGCTGCCTGGAGGTCGGTTTACAGACTACAAAGTTGGGTAGGGAGGGGCAGTCTGGTCAGCCCATATTCCCCTACCAGGTTGGTTTTCGCCAGCCCCCTTGGGGCCTATATAAAGAGGCCATTGGGCCTCATTCATTCATCACTTGGAGCAGCCCTCAGGACAGCAGACAAGAGCAGCAAAGGGGGAGCCTTAGGCCTTAGGAGAAGCTGCAGACTGAGCTAGAGTGGCAGCCCACCTAGGCTGGCTTCCGGACAGCAAGGTGGAAGGGATCTAGACAGAGAGACTACATATGCTCGAGGTGGAGCACGCGGGCTCAGAGATCTAAAAGTGCTTGACATCTAGTACGAGAACCTTTTGGTATTGTATCCTGTCCTACTTTGTGGATGGATGGAAATATAAAGTGTTGCTTCTATATTTGTTTCTGAGCATTGTCTATTTACTGGCTTGCACATCTATGCACATAAGTTAAGAAGTTTGTGATTCCACACCCCACACGCACACTTTGTGAGCTCCTCGGCATTACTATCAGTCTTCCACTATGTGCACCCTCTGTTGGGTCATTTCTAACACCCCTTGCTTGCTCTAAAAGCAAACCATGCACCTTAGCATGGAGGAACAATCACCCACACTGTGTAACTCTGTAATGCCTCCTTCAATCTCACAGCTCTTATCTTACTCTGAATCCATAGATCCTTTTGAAGAATCCTCGCTCATGTCAACACTACTAGCCAAGTAGCTTTAGCAATCCAAGCACTCAACGTTGTCCTTCACCTTCGCAAAGGTTTATGACTCTTCTTTTAACCACATCTCATCTCGATATCAAACATCCTGACTATTACATCAGGGTTTTCAAGCCTTACCTTAGGAACATATGGAAATGTGAAAAGCTCTCCTGTTACCACATGTGCTGACATACTCTTTGTCTCTCTGAATTCTGATCAGAGTCTTTCTTCTTCTGATCTAGCTTCTTTCTACAATCCTTTGCAAAATGTCGATGTAGCTATAGCAGATATGGGCTGAGATGTAGACACTTGAGAACTAAATCACCTGTCTGTTGATAAGCACTCAAGGAAAAGAAAGAAGGCAATCAACTCTTATAAATGAAAAACATGTGTGGATTGTTAAGTCTTGGGTTCCATGCATGTTACACCTCAGATTCATCTCACGTTCATACAGCCTAGAACCTTGATTTTCTCGTTTCAGTCAATGACCCTGCATCTCAGAGCTTCATCATCATGATTCTTCCCATGTAATTTCAGCACATTGTGTTGGACATGGAAGCGAGACTAGGCAAGAGAATGGAGCCAAAGCAATCTGGAATCAAATTGCAACAACACAAAAGAACTACGAGTGTAACAAGCGAAGACTTGCTGTGCAGAAAGATAGATGAATATAAAAGGCAAACTCAAGCATGAGAGACACAAGACATTTACCTAATAGTACACTGCTTTATTTGTACATGGTTGCCAAATCGGCATACAAAACTGTGCTGAGACCACTCCCCTAACTACGACATGCGGGAGATCGAACTATGCTGCAGAAATAGGACACCCAAACCTCGCACCCATGCTGGCTGGAAGCGCTGTTGGAGGCTGGGAGCTGAGTCTTGAACTGAGGAAGCTGAGTGAGTGAAAACGGGGGCAGAAGACCCCTTATATAGGGCTGGGAACCAGCCAACCTTGGGCCAGCACAACCGACTGGCTGGTCGGTTTTGGCCGACCAGGCTGCTGGCCCTTGCCTATAAAACCAGGCCCTTTTGGGCCAATTCAAGCAGGCTAGACAACCAGTTGTCACTGCCACCTCCTATGCTGGCTGGAAGCGCTGCTGGAGGCTGGGAGTTGAGTCCTGAACTAAGGAAGCTGAGTGCGTAAAAAGGGGTGGCAAAAGGCCCCTTATATAGGCTAGGAACCAGCCAACCTTGGGCCAGCACAACCGACCAGGCTGTTGGCCCTTGCCTATAAAACTAGGCCCTTTTGGGCCATTTCAAGCAAGCTAGAGAGCCAGTTGTCACTGCCACCTGGGCTTGACCTTGGTGCATGTGACAACAAGGCTTAGGGTAGTCATACACATAAAACCCTAGGATGAACCCTAACTGGAGTCAAAAGATGTTTGGTGACTAACTCACCCACAAACTCAACCTCTAACTGAGGTTATGGGTAAAAAACCTTAATAAAACAAAAAAGTGTCCCTAGCCCTTATTACATAACATTGGCCACTGCCTTCGGAAACATAAATATTTTTAACACCCCCTTGCAGTGACAGTGTCACAATGTAAAAGGTAAACATCAATCACCAAATGGATATAAGTTTAAAGTTTTGTGAAAAGCCTCAAACTTTGGACGAGTAATGCTTTGGTGTGGTGCCACATTTTGCTGTATAGGGCAAGAGACCAAGCTGATGTCCCGTGCATGTAGCCGCTCCCTGACATAATGATTATGAATTTCAATGTGTTTTGTATGAGCATGAAATACAAGATTCCGCACAATGCAATGGCACTATGGCCGTCAACGAGAATTGGAGTAATTGCAAGCCTCTTGGGGGATTCAATGATGTGATGACCAGGCTTTTTGCAATAATGGCACTTCCCTTTCTTGAAAGGCATTGCGGCATCCTTTTTATCTTTCCCACTCGCATGTCCAAAACCACTGCTAGAGGCATGCCTTGGCTGAACTTTCTTTTTGCCCTTATTCTTGGTGAAAAACAAGCTCTTTGGTCTACATGTGAGTACTCTCATTTTTGTTCATTACTCTAGTCATTTCATTTCCATTTCATTATGTCTCCTTTTGAGTATCACTTCCTCTCTCCCTAGCCTACCCTCTCTCTCTCCCTATTTCCACCATGTTCCTTCATGTGGTATCAGAGCCTCCCTTCCTACCTTCCCCTTCTTCTTGCTCTATCTAGAGGATGAGAGAAGCCCGCAAATGGAAGCTCCCCTCTCCTCTAATGTAGAGCCTCCCTTCCCTTAGCCTCACCATGGTTCCTCGCCATCAAGTACTCCGGTGTCCTAGTGATTGCTCCTCGTCCTCATTTGTGAGTTCAGCTCACTCCCGCATCAGTTCGTGGTTCTCCCTCAGCATTGGCGGACATTCCTCGTCAGTTGGTCACCAAAAACTTGTTTTGAAGCAGTCTAGCAGCTATTTTTTGACCTTTTGAGGTCCGATTTTGACGTTTTTTGATATTTTGGCACTGCCTAATCATAAACGACCCTGTCCCGCACCATTTCGAGGGGAAACAAAATTTTGATTTTTTGTCCATACAACTGTACAGACGTCCATACAGACCTCTGCAAGCGGATGTGCAACAATGCCAGGAGTCTGTACAACTTGTCAGAAGGCGATTCTGAGCAGTTTTAGGCTACTTTTTGGCATTTTTTGCTCAAATTTGGACTCCCGTGACCTCCACCATTGATTTGAGCTTCTCGAGCTTACCCACAACTCATTTCAACTGTACAGACACTCCAGTACATTGACTTGAGGCTTCCGACAGCGGAGAATACTCTTTTCACACCTCGTCATCTCCGACATTGCGATATTGCGGTGTTTGACTGTCCCGAACAGTCAAATATCATTTCTTTAATCTCGGTATACTTCGGTGACTGCTTCAATTGGTGCCCCATCTCTGCTACTCATTGCCTCTTTCGCGCATTCGGTGGCTCTCCGATCGGCACATTGAGAGTCATGACATGATCTCCCTTGGTAGTTGCTCCTATGGCCTTCATTGACACGTCATTCGAGGGCATCCTCGCCTGGTTCTTCACCGACATACCTCTTTGCATCAGGATGTGCACTCTTGTGCAGTAGCTACTTCGGGCTCATGGGTTCTCTGTCCTTGCTATGCATAAAATGAATGAAATCTTTTATATTTTGTTATATATGTTTGAGTTAAAGGTTCTCTGCCTTGAGTAGTTCTCTAAGAAGAATGTTTGAAGAGTTAATAAAGGTCTTTTGCCTTGGATTGTCCTCCTAAATTGATGTATTTCTTTTATGGTGTGTGACTCCATGTTTCTAGTTAGTCCCTCGAGTCAAGAGGGGGATGTACTGTGGGAGCCATGTATTGGCATTGATAGGGTCTAGTTATCAGGCCTGGCATATGAGTTCCAAGATGTTGGTGCATTGGTCTCCTAGACCTCTGAGTTAATCATGCATCCATGCATGATGAGCCTCTGAGCCATGCTAGATGAGCTTTCTACGTTATGCTCACTAGCCTCTGAGCCATGCTCACTTGCCTCTGAGATTGTGTGGGAGCCATGTCTAGTTCTAGACCGGCATGCACAGTTTTGATGACCGTCATTGTCATGTTCTGTTCTTGGTTCCATTCCAGTAGTCTCTCACCTTGCCTTCATGGGGGGGTGTTGGAATATGAAGCCAAAGTGAGTCAAAAATGTGTGTTCTAGTGTGTTCTAGTGTGAGTTATAGTCTAGTGTGTCCTATGGATGCCACATGTCATATTGGGAGTCATCCCATATGCATAGGTGTTCATATGTGTGTGTGTGCTCTTATATAAGAGCTGTACTTGTCTAGTGTCAAAATTAATCAAGTATCAAGCTACAAGCTCTTTGGTCTACATGTGAGTACTCTCATTTTTGTTCATTACTCTAGTCATTTCATTATGTCTCCTTTTGAGTATCACTTCCTCTCTCCCTAGCCTACCCTCTCTCTCTCCCTCTTTCCACCATGTTCCTTCAGCCCTTGCTCTCCCCCCCTCCCCCTGCGCCACCACTGTGACCCTGAACCCACTCTGGAGGTTTGGCTAACACAAACTGATCCGGCGAGATGGTAACGGTAAGCTTCTTAGCCAAGTGAAAATCCCTCTGAATGGGCTTCATCACCCGTAACATAAACCCATAATTTTTTTGCAACCAAGACATTCCGCATCATAAAACCCTAGAGAGAATAGTTGGTGCCATCCAAACTATTCTCTTGAGCAAGCATCTAAAAGACATCATTAAAATTCTACTATATGCCATTTCAGCAAAGTTCACGTGTTGTGCTCAAGCAATAGACATCACTTCCAAAGCCAATGCTTGGCAAAGGATGCACCTCAAACCTGCAAGAGAAGTCCCGTGCTGGGATATGTACTGCAATCTCGGAATTCTCTCTCAAAAACCATGCAATCCTTGGCTCAACAAGGTATAAACCCTCTGACGGACACCCCCGAACCAAACAACAAATCACAAAGCCCAATGTCCTCTCAAGGATGTAAAACGTGATGGGTAAAGATGGGAGCCGACCCGATGCGCAATGAAGGGTGGGAGTGGATTTTGGTTGTATGGTTCAACCAATAGTCCAGGATTCGAGCTTGAAAATAGTGAATATAGAAAATGAGCTGCAACGACAGAGCTGATGAGCAGGTTGAAAATTGTTCTCAACGCAATAGAAGCTCCACCATATGCTGATTTTTATCACTGCTTTGCAGAGACCAGCAACTGCCACAAACAAATAGAGTATAATGCACCCACCTAGTAATAGCCAGTCTAGGCCACATGTATAGGACCAAAATAGGTCAGGCCTGGAACAGTATTAGGGATCCGCAATAGCCTTTTATAGGTTCAAATGCTGATTTTTATCACTGTTTTGCAGAGACCAGCAAGTGCCACAAACAAATAGAGTATAATGCACCCACCCAGTACTAGCCAGTCTAGGCCATGTATAGGACCAAAATAGGTCAGGCCTGGAACAACATTAGGGATCCGCAATAGCCTTTTATAGGTTCAAATCCAGTAAATTAATAGACCAATCTGTGAAAGTGGCTGAAAAAGACCAATCTCTATGAATGGAAGTTATAGATCAGTCTATGAATGGCAGTTACAGACTGGTCTGTGAGATGGCAATTACAAGAGCCTTGAGGCCTATGAAAGGAGGCCTTTCCCCTCATTCAAATCCATCAGCTCCAGCAGTAGCAGCAACCTCCCTAGCAGCCAATGCGACAGTACCATCAGCCTCAATGACATCAGTAGCAGAAACGCCTAGTGAAGCCTACAGTCCAGCATAGCAACAGGATCAGCCCTCTACAACAGCCCTAACAGTCCCTCTAGCCCCTTCATGTCCCATCCTATCATGGGGTAAGTTTCCCTCTAGCGTCTCCAAACAGCCTGAATCATGTGCAGTCTTCTATAACCTTTGTAGGCCTAACCTTAGTAATACAGATACTAGTTAGCATAACTATCCGTGCAACAATGATGTGACGCTTTGCATCAAAGTGCTCTGTCTCTCTCTCTCTCTCCCTCATGTCTCACTAATGCCTAGGCTTAACATAAACCTAGACCCAAACAATGGAGCCCTCAAGTAACCACAAGTGTTGTCAAAGCCATAACCGAGCCTCTGGCTTCCATGATTATGGTTGACGTAACATTCCCTTCCCCTTAAGAATGATTTACGTCCTCGAAAACAAAATTGGGGACCTCCTCTAGAGATTGCTTACTCTTTCCCATGTTGAACTCTTTTCAAGTCTATCTTTCCACTTAACCTGACATTCTCTCCCTCTCTCTCTCTCTCTCTCTCTCTCACACACACACACACACACTCACACACACACACATAGTAGTCCCCGATGGGCGTTTGGCGGCCCCCCTACATAGGGGGCTGGGGTCTACGAGACCATGAACCACAGTGTTTCAAACTGTAACCCTACTTTGTGGTCAAATCCAAGGAATTTCTCAAAGTCTTACACATGTAGAGATATATCTTTTTACACAAAGATACACCAAAGTCTAGAGTGCCCTTTGCCGATAGTGGGTACACATAGGAGTGTTAGAAAATGGAATCCCTATACAGAATATCCCGCAGTGGAAGACCAATATGAGGGCCTAGGAATTACACACGAGAGTGTTTCACTGTGGAATCAAGCTTCGTAAACATGTGTGTACTTCACAACCATTCATGTGTGTACAAGCCAACAAATAGACTATGCATCGAGACAAATATAGAAGCAACACTTATATATTTCCGTCCGTCCTCACATTGGACACAATACAATACCAAAATGTTCTCCTACTAGATGCCTAGCACCTCTAGATCTCTGAGCCCGCGTGCTCCACTGAGCTTACGTAGACTCTCTGTCCAAAGGATCCCTTCCACCTTGCTCTTTGGAAAGCCAGCCTGTGGGGAATTGTGTGATCAAGGGCTTGTCCTATGATCATGTATGTGTGGCACACTAAGTGCTATGATGTGTCATAGTCTATGACGTAAATGATGATGTAATGCAAAGGCCCCCTGATGGGGAGGTGCCTTTGATTTAGGGATTGGTTTCCTTTGATGTAGGAGAGGTGCCTATGATTTAGGCCAACCTCTCTCTTTCTATTAAATGAGAGGCTTTCCTCTCAAATGGATAGAACACACAATCTTTTGCATTAGGTCGGTTCTCTTCATCTCTCCAGACATGTTTATCTACGAGCCACCATAGCTTCCTATTCCAACATGTGGTAAGCCATGTTTTCCAGCTCTCTAGGATATCCTTGTTGGCTACCTCGAGCTATTAGAGTCTCTACTGGTTGCGCATTCTCATTTTGCCTTTGCTCAGACGGACCGGTGACTTCTTTGCCAATTGAATATTTCTTGCACTGTAGGCTACGGATTCATCCTTCACATACTGTTCTCAGTGTTTTGGATACAATCTTCCATTGCACACGTACTGGTAATAAGTTGTGCTGAGTTTATTGTTGATTTGAGTATTGCTACTGCTCACACTACTCAGACCCATAGAACAAAAGGTTGAAACTCTAGCGACATTACGGATGAAGACTAGCGACATGCTAATAGCACTACTTGCTCTTCATGCAACATTTCTCACACGTCTCTTGGCTCGAACTCTTTGATTAGTTCTCTGCTGGAGCTTTTATTTATAGTCAGTAAGTTGTGTGCCGCCTGAGTCTATGAATACCGACCTGTACAAGCTGCTACCTCTAGACCTACGTACTTCTCGGTAAATACATTGACGATACATAACAACAAGCATTGCGGCACTTCCCTGAAGAAGCAATGGTGTGTGGCTAAATCTAATGCAGCCGACGCTCAGCTCCAAGATATACTGAATTGGGCATGTCAATAGTCGGAGACAGATTGTACATCTATTCAACCAAATCATCCATAACATATGGTTGAAGAAGAAAGGCAAGGCAAATCTGGTTGAAGAAAGAACTCCATCAACAAATCAAGAAACATTCTTGTGGTAGAAAATGATTGGGTCTTTTAAGGTCCAACATCTTTGAAATGTTATCATCATTTGATCAATTTTGAGGTTCTTTGTCTGGAGTAGTACTCCAAAAAGAATGTTATGTGTTTTGTGTTTTGTCTTTTGTAAATCACCTACGGTCACCATATGATGTAGGCTATGTGATATGGTACCTCTTACAGACATGAGAAACTAGGTCCACACAAAAGCCTAAGATTAATCCTTGTACATGTAAGGGAGATAACCATTTGGGGAGGTCTATCCCATTTTTGTAAACCTCGACCCTTGGGCACCTTTGCTAGCATGAGGATCCTAGCCATAGATTTATCCTTGACCACCATGAGATGGTTTGTGAAACTATGTGACTAGATGTATCCTTGACATAGCAAGAGGCAAACCCTTGAGGGGGGGTATGTTGGGAATTGTATGATCAAGGGCTTGTCCTATTATCATGTATGTGTACACACTAAGTGCTATGATGTGTCATAGTCTATGACATAAGTGATGATGTAATGCAAAGGCCCCCACATGGGGAGGTGCCTTTGATTTAGGAGTCCCTATGATATAGGGATTGATTTCCTTTGATGTAGGAGAGGTGCCTATGATTTAGGCCGCCCTCTCTCTCTTTCTATAAAATGAGAGGCTTTCCTCTCAAATGAATAGAACACACAATCTTTTGCATTCAATCAGTTCTCTTCAATTCTCCAGCCATGTTTATCTACGAGCCACCATAGCTTCCTATTCCAACACAGCCTAGGTGGGCTGCCACTGTAGCTTAGTCTATAGCTTCTTTAGAGTCACCTTCACCTCCTGAGTATAGGCCCAAGGATGCCCTACCTGTGGATCATATTAAACAATATGTACGAGATAACGACGCAAGAATTCTCGACCTCGAGATGAAGCTGTACGGCATGAGGATGGAGGAAGGGAATATGGTACAAGACCACATCACTAAAATGAAGGTAGTCAGGAACAAACTCTCAACAACGACGGATTCAGCGAGGATGGCTAGGCTTCTAGTTGCCATGCTTCCCAGGAGCAACAAAAGCTTCTTCATGACGATGATTGCAGGGCAGAGGGCGGCACCAGTGACATTTAAGGAACTTGTGCCGTTGCTTCTGGAGGAGAAAGCTTGGGAATTGAAGTACGAAGGATCCAGTCATGACAAGGCCTTTTATTCCGAGGACAAACACAAAGGCGAGGGCAAACTTAGCCATGGCAAGGCCAAGAAGAAGGATGTCAAACTTGAGAAGGACAAGAATATTTCGATGATGAGAACAAGAAGAAAAGAAAACATCAAAAGAAGTGCTTCTACCGTGATACGCTCTACCTGTCGTCCTTTCTTTGGGATTGTTTGGAATTATCCAAGTTCTTGACTTGCTGGACTGCAATAAACAAAACAACTGTCCATACAGTAGTACAACAACTGTCCATACAGTAATCTCTTTTTCCTCAATATTTCATGTGTTTTTTGTCTGAATTGCGGTCCCTGTAGGTGGACATCGTCAATGTTGATTTTGGTGGCTGATTTGGCACGAGAAGCAATAAATTAAATTTGTCCATTACTTACTGTTAATGGATGCTAATGTTTGACTGCTCATACCTTTATGATGGCTTCTCATATAATGTAAATGGCTACCCATACCACAAACAAATTTAATTGCTCATATTGATGTTAACCACTATTCATATCAACCTAGGGCTTTCTCTCTCCAAAGTTAGGCTAGCTGGGTACTTCCAAGCCTTAGCAGAAATTGCTTGTAGGTCCAGCGGATTGTCTGACATAACATACCTAAACAGAATGATTCATGGAGAACAATTTGCACTGGCGTAAATGTTTCTGGGGTGCACTAGGAAGGGGTGTGTGGGCGGTGGGGGGGGGTGATTGGTAGAAATGGTACTGGTATAAGTCTATAATGCTTTCCTGCTTCTATGGTTTCAGATTCATTCCACCTTTAGTATTTCAATGCCTCCATCCTTTTTCACGGAGGACATACGTGTATTGGATCAATTTATGACTTTAACAAGCAAACAATGAGCAATAAATGCATACGCATCTGGTGTTGTATTTAAGTATGGACACTTCGTCACCTCTGTACATTATCAAGAGCTTCACTTGTACTTGTACATTTAATATGCCCTCCTACCCAAGTTGATCCCAAAAGAATTGGAAATTATTCAATCAAAGAGAGAGAGAGAGAGAGAGTATCATGGATTTCTTGAAGCATAAACATTGTATCTACATACATGCATACATGTATACACACATATATAGACTAAAAATAATCATATGTAAGTGCTAAAAAAGTCAATCAGTAGTGACAGGATTCTAGGAATGAATTTGCTTCTCTAATCGATTAGCTTGTTTATCAGCCTTTGGTACATTAAGTTAAATTAAAGTTACAAAAGGACAAAACATTACCCTAAATTATTTTCAGCTCTATAACATTCATGTGTCTTTCAAATCCTCCTAATCACCTCAATAATTGGGACACTGGATGGATCCTGACTTGCATGTTAGATGAGGTCTAACAATGAAACCGTTGATGGTAGAACGGTGATTGTGTGGGAGCCCCTTATTCTTGCTAGGGCCGACGGTATAGGGAGTATTCCTTGAATATTCCATGGACGACTAGTTGGTTCCACCAACTAGGTTGACTAGTCGACTCCACCAACTAGTTTGATCCGACTACCACACTCATAGCTATAAAAAAGAGGCGACCTCCCCAGTCCATTGTATCAGATCAGTTCACATCAGATCAGATATTCCAACTAGTAGCTCTTCGCCTAGTATCTGTCTAGATCGCCATTTAAGCTCCACTATGGGAGCGCATGGGTGGATGGAGCCATCATTTGTACTACATCAGTATTGAAGGAGCCCAATCCTGTAGCTTTTCCATCCTAAGGAGTGTAAGAGTTTTAACTGATATGTAATTTTTTCTCACTCCTATATAATTGAAAATGTGAGCCACAAACTTGGCTTCCTCTTTGCATATTGGGTCCAGAATCATATCATGGCATATTCCCTCGCTTTGTGACTTTGTGTTAGGTGGAAACCAATCTTGAATCTCTGAGAATCTTGCATCCAAATGTTTCATTGGATATTCTTCTTGTGCCTCTTGGAATGAGAAAGCTTCCAACATTGTTGATCTTCTGTGATAGATCTGTAAAGGCTTTTCATTATACTATATTGTGCCATACTTAACCTTCTCCAACTCTCTTCTTTTATATGATGTTGTAAATTGAATGATCTATTCTATCATAGTAGGTGCTAGTAAGAAGGAGTGTAGCTTCTCAAAAAGATTCCCTAGACCCTTTGACTGCAAGAAGTTGCATGCATTGACGGCTAACATGGTGACCGTTGAGACTCGTGGCCATACAAGATGTATTGCTCTTTCTATTGTTAGCTCTTTGTTGGCTTGGGCATCAAGCTATTCTGTGCTTGCATCTTGCATAGTCAAGGGATTTTCCTCTAATCCTCTTGACTCTAGGGTCGGTAGGTTCTGTGGCATGTCTCCTTGGCATGCTGCATTATTTTGTTCATCACAATCACTGTCCAAAACCACCAGCCCTAGTACTTTTGGTGTTAACCTTTGGGTTGGTAATCCTGGATCCTATCCTTCTTTAGGTCGGTGATTTGGGGAGGGCTATCAAGGTTGAGGTTTGGGCTGTTTGGCTTGGTGCTACTTTGTTGATGGCATTGTATGACTTTTTCCCATTCTTAGTGAGCTGTATTTAGCATGGCATTTAACACATGAATTAAGACCCAGTCTAACAGTGCCAATAGTGCCATCTGGTAAGAGTACCATGTGCCAATAATGCATGTTTCTTTTTCAAGTGGCTGATGCATTTTACTCTTTTTGTGATGAGGGCGCCATGTGTGTGGACCAAAGCAAGTTCTCTTGGGGCTTTTATTTGTGCAATTTATTGGTGGTACTCAAAACATGTGGGTGCTTTATGTATGAAGAGTGAGGTAGGAATTCCTCATATATGCTTAATTTACTAGGGACTTCATATTGCTTCTAGGACTCAATCATCACCTTTGAGCCCTATGTTGAAATCATTTGATGCTACCTATATGTGCAAAGACGTACATATGCTAGTGAGTGCTTGTCACACAATCTAATGCTAGATATGGAAGACTTGGGCTCCCAAATCTTCATTATTGTTGGGGGTGGATTGCATGTTGATGTAGTGGTGCTTCAATCAGCTCTTGTTGATTTTTGTGGTGAATTGGACTCCGTCTAGTCTTTCTAGTAGCACACGTCCAATGGGATTCATCTTTTTAACTCTATAAGATCCTTGACCTAGATATTTGAGTTTGCCCTTGTGGAATTTAGCATTGTATAGAAGAACTAGGGCACCTTTCTTGATCTCCTTATCTTTTAAGGTTTCTGTCAAACCATGCCTTCCTTCTTCGTTTTTCTACTATCATGGCATGGTAGGCAACTAAACTTGTCTCTGTATGTTGATAGAGTCTTTCCTTCAGTGACTCATGGTCTCCTATACGTTCTTGCACTGCTATGCATAGGCTTGGTATCACAAATTCTAGTGGGAACACTGCTTCAAGACTATTACCAAATTGAAAAGGCAAAAATCCTATACTGACCTTTAGTCTGATTCAATATGCCTATAAGGCTGCATTAAGATTTTCTACCTAGTCAGATCTCTTGGGCTCCAGTATTTTGGTGAGTACAATGCATAGTACCTTGGTGGTGGACACGGCTTGTCCATTGGCTTGGGGATAGTGGGGTGTGCTTTTTCTATGGATAACCATAAAGTCAGACAAAAGTTCTTGGATTACCTCATTGACAAAATGTGTGCCTCTATCCGACACAATTTCAATGGGACATACAGACTGTGTAATAATATTTTCATACAAGAACTTTGCTGTGCTTTTGGCATCTGCTTTTCTCATTGGTTTAGCTTTAGCCCACTCTATAAAGTAGTCCATGGCTAGAATGATGTAGCATGCTTGTGTTCCCTTTGTGGCTAGATGTATGGGTGCCATGAAATCAATCCCCCATTTTTCAAATGGTTGCTGAGCAGTATAACTGTTGTTAGGGGGTTGAAATCCTTGTGCTAGGGTTTGATTGCTCTTTGGCATACATTACATTGTTTGACATAGTTGTAAGCATTTGCCCAAAGGGCTGGCCACCAATATTCTACTAAGAGGATTTTTGTTGCTATTGCTTCCCCTTAAAATTTTCCTCCTGATATGCATTCATGATTTGATGAAGGCATATCAGGAGGACACTTTGATTGGCATGATTTCATGCAACATAACACATCTTCTAATAATTTGGTCATTGCTCATCTTGTGTAACTAACCTACAAAAATTAGTTGGTAGGGGGCAGCTTTGATAATTTCCTTACCTCCACTGGTCTCAGTTCAGGGGGTGGTCTTCCTATAATTAAATACCCAATGATGTTTGCACACCATTCAGGGACAACATCAATTTGAAACAAAGCAGCATTTAGCAAGTCATTTTCTATTCCTTTTGTCTCTTCTCTTGTCATTAATCATGGCATATGACCTACAATGTAGTGCTGAGCTCCTTTCCTTACCACTATTGTGAAGTTGAATTCACAAGATACAATAGGGCTTCATGATCCATATAAAATACAAAGTCAATGGCCAATAAATAATTTAAGAATTTCTTCACACTATAGACCATTGGTAGGGCTTTTCTTTCAGTGGTAGTGTAATTGACCTCCGTGTCATTTAACTACCTACTTGCAAAGTGGATTGGGAGTCTTTATTATACTTGCTAGGTTGACATAGCACACTCCCTATTGCATATTTGGAACCATCTTTATGCACATGGAATTCAATGTCCCAATTTGCAGCCATCAATATGGGACTTGTGATCCTTTTATGATCACTCTTCCCTTGAGGGTTTCAAATTATTATGTGCATTCTTTTGTCCATATTAAATTCACCAGTAGCTTATTGAGGGGTCTTGAAATCATGGCATACCTAAGGATGAACCTTCTATAGTACCTAGCATGGCCCATTAATACTTGGACACCCTTAGCATTTTGTGTGGGGAAAAGCTCCATGATGATCTTGATTTTGTCTATGTCGGTAGCAATCCCATGTCAAGAGACTATGTGTCCTGAGACTACTACTCCATGTGTGACCAAGAATTGACATTTGAGAGGTTTAAGGAGATTCCATACTCTTGAATTTCTTTAGTACATCTTCATGGCATTTTAAGTGATCCTTTTTGCATGAGTGTATGCATAAGTCATTGAGGAATACTTGTAGGAACTTGTTGAAAAAATCCTTGAAGGCAGTGCACATGACCCTTTTAAAAGTGGATAGAGCATTGCATAAGTCAAATGGTGTGACTCTTTATGAAAAGATGCCCCATTCTATAGCAAAGGATGTCTTTGCCTCATCCTGAAGTGCAATTTATACTTGATTGTACCGGCTAAACCCCCAAGAAGCTGTATAGTTCTGACCTTGCTACCCATTCCAAAAATGTCTTTGGCAATGGTAGGGGGCAATGATCTCTGATTGTGGCTACATTAACGTTGTATGATTCACACATATTCTCATCTTCTTGTTTTTCTTTGAGACAATTACAATTGGTGCACCCAGTCAGTGTGCTCGATCTCATAAATGAAACTGGCATCCAATAAATTTTGTAGCTCTTCATAGACATGGGTGCCATACTTTGGATTTTGCCTATGGGGTCCACATACCTGGGACATAACTTAGGCTTGGATCCTTCTCTAATTGGTATGACGTGTATTTCAACTTGAGGGGAGGTCCCTTTCATGTCCTTATAGGACCAAGCCATGCAATACCTATATTCCATGAGCAACACTTTTATTCCTCTTTAGTAAGTTGCTCGCCAATGTACACAAGCCTTTTGTCTTCTCCTTCCAAGGCAAGATCCGACTTTTTGGTCTTGGTTGATCCCTCATAAACTGATGTTTCCCCTAGTCCTTTTGTTTCCTTGATCTTTGATTCTCTGATTGGTCTAGGCATGGCTATTGTTGTGTTTCCCCTTGTATAATTTTTGAAATAGTGAGGTACTTACCTAAAGCTTTCATAGCATTGTGAGGTGCTAACCTGACTATTTGTGCTACTCCTTGCTATGGAGGAGTCTTGATCTATTGAATCGATACCCACTTGCTTTTCCATTTTGTGTGTACTATCTAGCTCGGTCTTGATCCCATGTTAGGTTTGAACTTATGGAACTTCTAGTTTGGGAGATTGGCACTGGATTCTGAATGGGCTTTTTGTTTTCAAAGAGTGGTTCTTGTGTCATGCATACACCCTCAAGGCCCTTTTGGTCCCATTGTAATTTTGGTGGTTCCTGCACTTGGGTGGGCTTGATTAAGTATAATTCCACCACTCTATCTTGCATCCTTTCAAACTCATTTAAGTGCTCCAAAGTCGTTATCAAAGATTTGACCTTCTAATGTAGCATTCTCTACTTCTATCTCTACTTCTATTTTAGATCCCAATCAAAATCTTCATCGTAGCCTTCAATGATGGCCTCTTTGAGATCACTATGTGGGGGTTAAAGGTCACTGTGCCTTTACCCCGGTTATGTACAATACTCAAACACATATATAAATGAATGAAAAAGAAGATTAGGGTGGTTCTGCACCCACCAAAACTTGTGTGGCTCTCTGTTTCTCTCTCTCCCTCTTCCATTCTTACTTTCGTTGAGAGCACTCTCAACTGGTATCAGAGCCCGGGTGATCTAGCTAAGTGTGCGTGAATGCTTGAAGCTCAGCAGCTCTGTGGGAGGAAGGAGAAGCTATGTGGGAAGCTTTGTGGGTGACTTTACTTGCATCTGAGTGTGTAGAGACTTTGGAGGAACCTTTGGAAAAATCACTTTGGTTTTGCGAAGTGGTTTTGAGAAGTGTTTTCAAAAGAAAAAGTCGTTTTTTGAGCTTTTCCTTGTTCCGTTCGATGACAGAGACTCCATATTGACTTGTAGAGGCAACTATTGCTTGCTTTTGGTGTCCACTTCACTTCAGGAGCTTGGAAACACCTTTATTCTTGAATCTGGGATTATTTCATTGGATTTCTAACTTACTATGTTAGTTTCTACGTTTTTCTGCCCGAGTGTTGGAACTCAAGTTTGGAGCAACCATTTGTAGATCTTTCAGTTCCAGTAGACTCAGGACGTCCTAAAACTTCTATGTTGCTCATCATTCGCACTCCGGTGGAGTTTACAAACAGCTCTGTTTCCAAAAACGTTTTTCAGTCCGTGTGTCCAATGTCTGTCCCATTGCGTTCCAGACGCCCAAAAACCCCTACCTGTCAGTTCTTATGCAATTCGGTGGAGGATTTTCAGAGTTATAGATCTCTGTGTATTTGATTTTGTCTCTCTGTTATGTATTTTTTCATTCTAAGGTTTTGAAACCTTAGATTTATGCCACATGGCAATGGATAAGTGTTGACTCCCATTTCTTACTTATCGGTTGGGATTTTGGAGTTCTGGCAGAAGAGAGATATTTGTAGATTTTCTTGCTGAGTCTGATTATGCAATGGCGCCCATGTTTTGAGGCATCTCAGGTTCTATTTTCAATAGTGGTCATTACTGTGGGACCATGATTTCTTGAGCATACCTTATGCAGATCACTCTGGTTGTAGTTTGAGTAGTGTGCGCTCATTCGTGGTGTGCATTGGGTTGCAGTGGATGATTTATAGGCCATTTGGATACATTACGGTCCTTATTGGATGCGTTGATAGGCCCATATTGCCTTGTGGGATGCTATTTTTATGGACGCTTTGCACATGGATGCTATGTTATGCTGAGAGACAGCTTTGACACATTGTAGGTGATGCACTGATAGTGTTTATGCTTGAGCCATTTGGCACTTATTGGCATTTTGGATTGCCATTGCAGTTGGCATTTTCTTTTGGGCCAGATTTGCTCATATGGATGCGTAGTACATGCACATGAGTTAGCTGCATCTTTTAATGCTTTTGAGTTTTGGTGATATTTCAGTCTATTATGGCATACACATTTGGGTGCACCTGGTATTTGCTGTGATTCTCTCTTGTAGGCACTAGCATTTGGGATTTTGCTTTATTTGCATCATGGCATCCTCTTCCATGTCTGAAAAGGAGTTTTTTAGCATTAAAAAGTTTGATAGGACAAACTTTTCTTTGTGGAAAGAACAGATAAGGGATGTGCTTATTCAAAAGAAGCAGATTAAACCCTTGGCAGGGATTGAAGCTAAGCCTGCAAATATGTCTGAGGATGATTGGAATGAGTTGGATGCATTAGCGAAGTCTACTATTAGACTTCATCTTGCAGAGTCAGTTTATTTCACAGTAGTAAACGAGTAGACTAACGAGTAGACTACGGAAGATTTGTGGAAGAAACTGTGTGCCACTTATGAGAAGGAAACTGCCTCTAATAAAGTTTACCTCATGAAGAGGTTGTTTGAGCTGCAGATGAAGGAAGGGGTCTCCATTGCTTCTCACTTGAATGAATTCAATATTATTTTCAGCCACCTTCAGGCTCAGAAGATGAATTTTGATGCGGAGACTAAGGCAATATTTCTCTTATGTTCATTGCCATCCTCATGGGATACCTTCCGTACAGCTGTCAGTAACTCTGCACCTGGTGGAGTACTGAAATTTGATGATGTTGTGGGTAGCTTGTTGGCCGAGGAGATTAGACAGAAGTCTATGGACAGCAACAAGCAAGATGCAGCCTTAAATGTGCAAAGGGGCAGATCATAGTTCAGGGGGAAGTCCCAAGAAAGAGGGAAGTCTTGTAGCAAATCCAGGGCACCGAACATTGAGTGTTACCACTGTGGCAAGAAGGGCCATATGAAAAAGGATTGCTACAAGCTGAAAAGAGAGCAAAAGGATAAGAAAAAGAATGCAAATTGGGGTGCAAATCAGAAGGAAGAGAATCCAAGGGAGGACAAAGGAAAAGTGAAGATCGAGGAGATCAATGCAGTCACACATGATAGTGACAATGACATTCTCTTCATGTCTACTTTATCTGCAGAGTTGCTTACCACTTCAGATGATGCATATTCTGAGGATTGGATTTTGGATTCTAGTGCTTCATTCCATGTTACTCCCCATAGGGAATGGTTCTCCACTTATGATAGTCGAAAGACAGGTTGTGTGCATCTTGGAAATGACTATGCATGTGACATAGTGGGAGTAGGTGACATAAAGTTTTCTTTTGCAAATGGGTCTGCATTTATTTTGAAACATGTGAGACATGTGCCTAAGTTGACCAAGAGTCTTATTTCAGTGGGTCAGCTAGATGATGCTGGTTTTCACACCACTTTTGGCTTTCAGAGTTGGAAAATTCAGAAGGCTCTATGATTTTGGCCAGGGGTGCCAAGTGTGGGACTTTGTATCCCTTACAGGGGTATTTGATCATGTTGTTGCAATAACCGAGCAGCCAAGCACTTCTTTGTGGCATTGCAGGTTTGGGCACATGAGCCAAAATGGAATGAAACTCTTATGTTGTTTGGGTTATGTACCACATTTGAGTTTCTCTGTTTTGAATTTTGTGAGCACTGTCTCTATGGGAAGCAGACTAAATCAGTCCATAAAAGAAGGGGAAAGAAAGAGTTTGAAAAGCTTGATTTGGTGCATTCAGACGTATGTGGTCCCGTGCCTACATGGTCATTAGGCAGGGCTGAATACTATGTGACATTCATTGATGATGCAACTAGGAAAGTGTGGGCTTATGCTATATCTTGGAAGAGTGATGTGTTCCAAGTATTTTAGAAATGGCTGGCCTTGGTTGAGAATCAGTCAGGTAGAACGCTTAAATGCATACGGACTAACAATGGTGGAGAGTATCTCTCTCATGACTTTCAGCATTTCTGTGATACACATGGGATTAAGAGGGAGCTCACATCCCCTCATACTCTAGAGAAAAATCCAGTTGCAGAAAGATGAACCGTACCATTCAAGAAAGGTTGCAATGCATGCTTTCCAATGCAAGTCTTTATGGTGGTTTTTGGGCTGAGGCAATGAAGACTGTAGTGCATGTGATCAATAGATCACCTAGTAAGACTTTGGATGGTGGTATTCCTGAAGAGGCATGGAGTGGCAAGAAGCCCTCTTACTCTCATTTGTGTATATTTGGGTGTGAGGCATATGCACATGTGCCAAAAGAGCTTCGAAAGAAGCTAGATCCTAAGTCTAGGAAATGCATCTTTCTGGGTTATGGTGAAAGTGGAGAGATGGGCTATCATCTCTGGGATCCAGAAGCAAAGAAGATCATACGCAGCCATGATGTTGTCTTCAATGAGAAGAAGATGCATAAGGCACCCATGAGGGATGTGGAAATGAGGAGAATCACTTTCCAAGATGTGAATCCACCTGCATATGTTGATAGACGGCAAGCTGTCCATGCACCAAATGTGCAAGAAATGGTACCACCATGTACTCCCACAGGCATACAATCAAGGGTAGATGATGGATCATCTATTGGTGGAAATGATGAGCCAAATGTGGCTGATATGCAGGTGGGACAGCAAGCTGAAATGCCCTTGAGAAGATCATCTAGAGTGTCTAGACTGCCTGATAGGTTTCTTCTAGGGGTAGACTATGTGATGCTTACTGATTGCGGGGAGACTTCTTGCTACAAAGAGGCTATGATGCGCAAGGATCAACGCAAGTGGGAGTATGCTATGCAATCAGAGATGAGTTCACTTATGAAGAATAAGACTTGGGACTTGGTTTCTTTGCCACACAGAAAGAAAGTATTGCCATGTAAATGGGTCTACAAAATGAAGGTCACAGGTGATGACGTGCCTAGGTATAAGGCCCGTTTGGTCGCTAAAGGGTTCAAGCAAGAGAAGGGTGTGGACTTTGATGAGATATTCTCTCCGGTTGTGAAGATGACCACACTTAGATGCATGCTTGGATTAGTGGCATCAGAGGATATGGAGCTTATGCAGATGGATGTCAAGACAGCTTTCTTGCATGGGGATTTGCATGAGGAAATTTACATGGTGCAGCCGGAAGGCTTTGAAGAAAAGGGCAAAGAGCATTTAGTTTGCAAGCTGAAGAAGAGTCTCTATGGTATTAAGCAAGCACCTAGAGAATGGTATCAGAAGTTTGATGCTTTCATTCGGTCCTAGGGTTTTAGAAGGAGTGAAATTGATCACTACCTCTACACTAAAAGGGCTAAGGATAATATCCTGATAATCTTGGCACTATATGTGGATGATATGCTATTGGCTAGCAAGAATACTTATGAGCTAGATGCATTAAAGGCCAAGTTACATGATGCCTTTGATATGAAGGATTTGGGACTTGCAGGTCATATTCTTGGTATGCGCATCACGTGTGATTGGAGTAGGAAACTCCTTTGGCTTTCACAAAAAGAGTATGTTACAAAAGTATTGCAGCGTTTCAATATGGAGGGGGGGAAGGCAGTGAGTACTCCATTGCCTCCATTTGTGAAACTGAGTCATGCAAATAGTCCCAAATCAGATGAGGAAAGGGCCATGATGGCCAAGGTTCCTTATGCATCAGCAGTTGGGAGTCTTATGTATGCTATGCTAGCTACTAGACCAGGCATTGCATTTGCAGTGGGAGTTGTTAGCCGGTATATGGCTAATCCAGGAAAGAGGCATTGGGAGGTAGTTAAGTGCATCATGAGGTACATGAAGGGTACCAAGGAGATGTGCATCTGCTTTGGTAGAGGAGACATGTGTGTACTTGGGTACACAGATTCAAACTATGCAGGGCATGTGGATAGTAGAAGATCCACTTCTGGTTATGTGTTCACCTTTGCAGGTGGTGTAGTGTCGTGGATGTCTCGTGCATAGAAGTGCGTTGCTTTGTCTACCACAGAGGCTGAGTATGTTGCAGCCACAGAGGGTTGCAAGGAGGCTATATGGCCTGATCGGCTACTTGGAGATTTGGGGATTCATACAGGTGTGCCGACATTGCATAGTGATTCCATGAGTGCTATTCAGCTAGCACAGAATCCGGTCTTTCATGAAAAGACCAAACACATTGAGGTCAAGTACCATTTCATCAAGGAAGTACTTGAGGACAAGCGCATAGAGCTTGTCAAGGTCCATACAGATGATAACCCTGCAGATATGTTGACGAAGAGTCTACCTAGTCAGCGGTTTGAGTATTGTCAAGTATTGATGGGCATTGGATAGTATGCTCACTAGTTGTTCTCCCTTAAAGGCACATTGTCCTTTAAGTGGGAGGTTGTGGGGGTTAAAGGTCACTGTGCCTTTACCCCGGTTATGTACCATACTCAAACACATATATAAATGAATGAAAAAGAAGATTAGGGTGGTTCTGCACCCACCAAAACTTGTGTGGCTCTCTATTTCTCTCTCTCCCTCTTCCGTTCTTGCTTCCATTGAGAGCACTCTCACACTATCCCACTCTATATCCACCAGGAAGATAGGTACATCCATTGCCTCTAATTCTTCATCCCAAATTGGTGGTTCTATTAGATATCAAGGTATGGGAAAAGCTACAGGTACCCCTAAACCTCACCATCACTTTGGTAAGGGCTATCAATGGCCAGCTCTTAAGTACCTTGCATTTATTTATTGGTACACAATGTAACTAACCACAGGAGCGCACAGTTGGGAGGCAGCGCCATCTATTGTATCAGTTCTACAGTAACCAATTTTTGATTCTCCATACTATCTGCTTTTCTCTCTTGTGTACGAGATCTTGTTATCTGTTGAGCACAGACATTGTATTGTTTTCTTACAGGTTCTACCTGTATCATTTGTGCATCCACATCTGGCAACACTAGATGTGTTGTTTTGTAGTTGTTGATAGTGGCCAATGCCTGTATCCAAAATTTTGATGTCACTTTTGCTATAATCTTCTATGGGTTTGAGTTCAAGTGATGCATGACTGTGGATGTGGTGGAAGGAGTGTCATCAATATTCTTGGGTATAGTGGGCTTGATTTCCCAATTCCTAGGTTGATTTTCATAGGATTATCCTGATTCTAGATTGTGATCCTATGTGTACCCCAATCATGGAGTACTAATGCCTCCTAAAGCCATGGTCCTCCCAATAATATCTGGTATTTGGTCAATCCTTGGGGAATATTAGTATTGTGAATTGTACGATGAACTTGACTCCCACAATTTTTGTTGGTACATTGTCAACAATTCCCAATGGCTTCATTGTAGTGTGGTAGGTCAAGCGTATGTTGAATGTGGCATTCCCCATTGGTGGGGGGCCCCATTCTTCATAGAGGTCCTTTGCAATAATGTTGACACCTACCCCATCGTCCACTGTTGCAGGGTATTGGCCAAAGGCTTTATGCTCCAATGGGATAATTACATTTTTGATGTCATCCCTAGCCCAAAATTTCACTATGATAGCCTTTTTGTCCTCTTCAAGTGGTGGGAAACAATGTGTTGATTCTATACAACCCTTGAAACTTTTCCACATGGTTGGATAATTTCTCAATAAGGTTCCAATTGGCATCATGATAGGGCAAGTGATTAAGTTGGCTAAGGCAACTCCATCTAGTTGGGGATGAGTTGCATGTAGATTTGTTACTCTTGGGTTGGTGGTGTCTTTAATCACCATGTCAATGCTATCAAGTATTGGTTCCTTGCCCTCGACTATTGTTATTTGGTCTGCCTTGAAATTTTGTTGTTCATGTCTTACCATTTCTTCATGGCTTGATACCGAGCTTTCTCCACTTTGGCATTAGGGTAGACTTCCTTTACTTCTTGAAGAGAACTTGGGGCATATGTACTTGGCAATGCCTCCCTTTGTTTTAGGACTGGCAAGGCTTATGTGGCCTTTGGGCTTTTTTCTTTCTGAGAAAAAATTAGTTTTTATCGTGCTACTTCCTTCTGTGTCCTTGTTATCACTAGTACCGATTGGGATGAGCAATACTTAGTGTTGCCACACTGTGACTCTAAATGCCAATGATTCCAAGGGGTACATCTCGCTTTGGCCTCATGGGGCAGTTGAGGTTTTTCTCTAAATAGGCAATCCGTGCACGCATGCCCAACTCCACAATCTCTACACACAGGTTGAAAGTACTTGGGCTACCTTTGTGAGGGCACTCAACAATCCAATGGTTTTCTCCACATCCAAAACTCTTAATAGGTTCTTGATATGTGGTTGGTCTTACTTGATTGGCATACATTAGAATGAGTCCTTTTGCAACATTTATGTACTATATGGGGTATTCTGTTTCATACTCATATTGTGATTCTAGTTCTTCAGGTTGGAGTTGTTGCACTGGAACTATTGGAGCAAGATTGGGGGCTCAAGCATACTACAAAGGATTGGGATTTATCAATAGTGGAGGCACTTGTGTCCTCATAGGGATGGGATTGAGCCATGGCACTTGTGCACTAGGTACTAGTGCTAGCTACCTAGATACTAGGATTAGCACTTGTTGTTGATACTATTGGGGACTTGTACAACCCTCATATTATAGAAGCATGTATTTACATCATGGCCTGTAACATTGCAAATGCCACACTACAACCCTGGGGGTTGGGCCAACTTTGGTGTGTTGAGTTTATTTTTCAAGATTGGGCACTGATTGGCCATGTGGTTGGCCATACAGTGTGGGTGCTAGACATTCGATCTTCTTGGGTATTGTGGTGGCTGAGAGACATGCAACTTTTGCTCTATGGCATGCATCCAGGCATCATAATGTACATCACAAAAAATATTTCATATATGAGCACAAGACATTAACTGGGAGTATTTGATTTCACCATCTTGGGGAGCAGTACCTGAAGGAAATCTTTGAGCCACATTGCATGATGCATTCACATGCCAAGTCTCTCAATTAGGCTATGGTAAAAAGGCACATCATGCCTACCTAGTGACAGACTTCTTCACTCTAACCACCCAATAATATAAAAATCTTCTCTCCTTTCCTTGTAGGTACATGGCATCCTACACTTCATCAATCTCAATAATCCTCTTGTCGAGCATCATTGTGAGACATGTGGTGGCACTCGAGTGAGCCGAGACCTTATGCACCCATACTGCTATAGTTGCAATGGTATCCATAGTGTTTCTCAAGTGACTTCTCTAAAAGGTTGTGTTGTCCTGTGTGATGCCACACAAGTTGCTATACAAGTTCGTGGTCCTCATGTAGATGAGATTCTTGGCCTTCATTGTTAATTCCTAGAATTCCACAATCAAAGCATACAATATAGCTGTACAAGAGTCAACACACATAAGCCCATTCGGAGCACTTTTTGGGAGGCCATCGAATTTTCCAGCAGAGATCAGGACAATTCAGATGGATCAAATCAAGGATAAAGATGTCAAGTAGTGGGCTGAATTCCTTGCTCAAGCACTGTCTTTCATTCACCAAAACACAGCAACACATCTTCGCAAAGCTAAGAGCAAGCAACGATTTCTATACAACAAGCATCATAAAAAGGTAACGTTTGCTCTAGGAGACTTGGTGATGGTACACTACCCCTCGAGAAAGAAGGGCCTTGCTGAGAAGTTCATCGAGAAATGGATTTGTCCTTACACAGTAATTCAACCAATGGGAAAGATGATGTATGAATTACAAAGATGCACAATAGCTCACATTGCTATGTCGGCAGCCACAAGACAACAGCCAAATCAGCATGGCAATCAGGGGATGCTATGTAAGTCCATGGGCTATATTCATAATCGCAATGAAATGGAAGAAGAAGGAATAGCTTCAACCTTGGTTTGGAGAATTTGTCTCTCTTAAAGGACAGGCTCTCAAATCACTGTCTGCACCATGTAGCCAAAGAAATGATTCTTATCTATGCAGTTAATCCCTCACTTTATAACTGTGAAAAAGTTCCATTGAAAATGAGAAACTCTGTGTGTCCCATCATCAAAGTCATGTCCAATCCATTTGGAACTTTTTTCATTAGTTACATACTATGCATTGCTAAGAATGAGGAAATATGCATGTCCCACCATACAAGCCACGTCTAATGCTTATGAAACTTTGTAAGTATGAAGATTTACATCATGTCAACGTCTCTACAAAGTTTCCTAACCATCGAACATGATATAAGCATATCAATGTACAATTATTTTAGCAATTATGCACCATGCATGGTAAAAAAGGAGAGTGTATGCATGTACCACCATAGAAGTAATGTAAAAACCTTATGAAATTTTTTAAGTATAGGGGTTTGATTCATGTAAGTGTCTATGCAAAGTTTTATGACTAGTAGACACATAGACATTTTGTATAAGAAAATTCGATGCACAATTACTTAATAGTTACATGCATCATGTCTCAGCATACAAGTGATGTTTGATCCAAAATTTTGAGTAGGAGGGACTATTTTATTTGAAGGTCTTTTCAGAGTTTCATGACCATCAAACATAACAATGCATAAATTTTTGTCAATTATGCCTCATGCATGGTCAAAGTTGAGAAAATGGACATGTCTCACCATACAAGTGATGTTCAAGACTTTTGAAAAATTTCAAGTATAAGGTACATTTTCATTTGAATTATTTTGAAATTTCATGAATGTTGAATAAATAGAGGTATGGTATAAGCATCCCAATGCATGTTTTTAAGCCAATTATGCAAAATGCATAGTCAAAAGTGAGAAAATGTGCATGTTCCACCATAAAAGTTAAGTTTGATCCTTATAAAATTTTGAGAGTATAGGGGAATATTTAATTGGAATCTATTTTTAGATTTAATGACCATTGGACACATAGAGATATGGTATACATACCGATGCATATCTTTTTGGCAATTATGGACCATGCATGGTTGAAAGAGAGAAAATGTGCATGTCCCATCATACAAGTATTGTTATGTCCTAATAATAACATTGTGAGTACAATTAAATGTCTCTAAAAGTTGCATGACCATCAACACACGTGGAGATATAGTATAAGCATATCGATGCATAATTTTTTAGCACTTATTATTCATGTGGTCCAAAATAATGAATCATGCATGTGCCACCCACATAATTGATGTATGATGATTATGAAACTTTGCAAGTATAAGTACCTAATTTATCTTAAGGTCTATGTAAAGCTTCTTGACCATCAAACACACAGAGGTATGCACAATTTTTTAAATTGTTATGTACCATGCCTAGTTGAAAATAAAGAAATGTGCTTATGAAACTTTGTGACCACATGGAAATATTTCATATTAAAATCTTTGAAAAGTTTGATGACCATTGGACACATAAAAGCATGGTATAAGCATACCATATTGTGAGTATATACAAATTACTCAACAAGGGTATGGGAGAAGTTTAATGACATCAAACACATTCATCTATGGTATAAGCATGCGAATGCAAAGTTTCTTGACCAATGTGCCATGACAAAAATGAGAAAATGTGCATGTCTTACCATACAAATGATGTTTGAACAGCATGAAACTTTTTTATTATTAGGGCCTATCGAATTTAGTTTTTTTTTGAAAAGTTATCATGAGAATCAAACACATATTATATAAGCATATAGATGCAAAATTTAGCAATTGTGCACCATGCATAGTCAAAAAAAATGAGAAAATGTTCATGTTCCACCATAGAAGTGATGCTGATCCTTATGAAACTCTGCCAATATAAGTGGATATTTCAACTTGAGGTATTTTTAAAGAATCATGACCATTCTATAGACATAGGTATGTTGTAAGCATACAGATGCACAATTTGTTGGCAATCATGCACATCGATGGTCAAAAATTAAAAAAATATGTGTCACATCATGTGAGTGATGTCTGATCCTTATGTAAACTTTTCACTAAAGGGATCTTACCCACTTTGATGTCTTTGAAAAGTTTCATAACCATATGATACATAGAGATATGGGATAATCATATTGATGCATAATTTTGGCAATTATGTACCATGCATGGTCAAAAGTGAGAAAATGTGCATGTCCCGCCATCCAATCGATGTTTGAATTTTATGACTCTTTGTGGTGAGTACATGGGCCTATTTGATTATGACCATTGGACACATAGAGGTATGGTATAAGAATATTATCAACGATAATTATACACCACTCCTAGTAAAAAATGAGGTAATGTGCATGTACCAATGTACAAGTCATGTCCAATTCTTATGAGACAATAAAAGTATAGGGAAAAACTTCATTTAAAGGTCTTTATATGATGTTTGATGCTCTTGAAAGTTTGCAAGTATAATAACCTATTTTAGTTTAAGGTCTTTACATGTCTCTTGACCATTGGGCACATAGACATATGCTATAAGAGTATTGATGCACAAGTTTTGTGGCAAATATGTACTTTGTAAGAAAATAATACAACGTCTATGCTCAACAGATAACAGTATCTCGTATGCAAGAGAGAAAAGTAGATAGTATGGAGAATCAAAAATTTGATTACTGTAAAACTAATATAATAGACGGCGCTACCTCGTAGCCATGCGCTCCTGTGAGAGAAGCTTCTATTGCGTGCTGGAGACAGTAGAGGACGGAGGCTGGATGCTAAGGAATCAGGGTTGCTCTAGCTAGTGATGATGAATGATGGGCTTCACGGGCTTGCTCTTATATAGCCACCAGTCGTAGTTGGTCAGACTGATCGGTCCAATCCATCCAAAACGGCTGACTGGAGGTCAGACTTGAAATAGGCCATCGACCACACGATAGAACCGTGGCGCAAAATAGAGCAACTAACCTACGGCTCCATTTGGCCCAGAGCCATCCGGGATCATCTGGGGCTCCAAATGGGCCCCGCAACCTGAGAGTGGGCTGCCCCGAGAAATGCTCCATCTACGCTCAGTGCGGTTAGTCATGGGATGCCTTCCTGCACTTGCATGTAGCCTAGTTGGCAGTGTGCCAACTCTATCTGAAGCCGTCAAGCCATCAGGCCACACATGGCCCCCATCTGGTGTCCAAACCAGGTCCTACCGGATAACTGAGCTACTCAAATGCCTTCTCCTCATATGGGGGGCTTACAAGTAGAGTTAGCTGGTTCTCGCATAGTTACAGGAGAGTGGAGCATTGATATCTAACATACTTTTCATGGTTAAAAATGAGGAAATGTGCATATCGCATCATATCATTCATGTTTGATTGCTTATGAATCTTTGTAGTTACAAGGTCCTATTCATTTTGAAGTTGTTGCAAAGCCTAATGATTGGACACATAGAGGAATAGTATAAGAATACAAATGCACAACTTTTTGGCAATTAGGCAACATGCACGATGAAAATGAGAAAAAAGGATGTACGATTCTTATGAAACTTTGAAAGTATAAGGGATTATTTGATTCAAAGGTTGATTCAAAATTTCACGACCATAAGTCCCATAAAGATATAATGTAAGCAAAAACACAATTTTTTAAATTATGCACGATGATGGTCGAAAATGAGAAGTGCATGTCCCACCATACAATTGATGCTTGATCATCATGAAATTTTATGAATATAAGGGGGTTTGTGTAAGCACTCAAGTGTCTTTTGTAGTCCGTGTTATTCTTTGCACAAATAGGAGCGCATTGTTTGGATATAGTGATATATGAGCATACCAAATAAAATTATGCACCATGCATTGATGAAAATGAGAAAATATGCATGTTTCACCATACAAGTGATGTCCAAAATGTATTGCTTGGTTTAGGATTAACTTTTAACCACTTATTTTAAACTATTTATTACACTCTCATTACATTATAACAACATTTTCCAACCAGTAGGCTAGTTTTTAACTTGCCCAATGGCACGCTAAGAACATAAATTAAGCTATTTAAAAATGCAATTGCCGATATGGCCCTTGAGGTTTCCCCTTTAGGGGCAAGGGCCATATTAACATGAAAGGGGATCCCTTGATGTGAAAGGTATGAACGATTGTCGGACTCCAACCCTATGGGTCTCATGTGACCTAGCCAATTAAGATAAATATACACACTGGTCACAAATCTAGATCAACATGGAAAAGCTACACGTAGATGATAGGCAACAAGCTGCGAGTAAATGACAAGACAAATTGTGGACAATATGATGCACAAAGATGCAGCACAAAGATTGGGCGAAGGAGGGTTGAACTACTCATTTGGTGACATGCGTTGAGCTCTGCAGTGTTCAAAATAGCAAGTTTTGAGAGATTGCATCTCATTATTATGCCAGTGCGGTAATCATTCTGCCAAGAAATTTTTTGGCAAGAGCACAAGTCCACCTAAAATTCAAAATATCGCCCACTAGTGCATTACGTCGCGGCCCCAAAACTACTTGAAAATAGTTTCGAAATTGGCTACACCCAATTGTGCATTGACCCCATCCATTGGTCATCAAACTTTGCAAAGCCTTTAATTAAAATATAAACTTATACTCCCAAATTTTCATAAGGACTGTACATCATTGTATGGTGAAACATGCATATATTCTCATTTTTGACCACGCATGATGCATAATTGCAAAATCAATATGCTTATATAATACCTCTATGTGTTTGATGGCCATGACAATTTGTAGAGACCCTATAGTCTCACATTATTATACTCTCAAGTTTCATAACAATCAAACATTATTGGTATGGTGGAACATGCACATTTCCTCATTCTTGACCATGCATTGTACATAGTTGCAAAATCTATACATATCTCCCTATCTCAAAAAGTTTCATAAGTTTCATACATCACTTGTATGGCAGGACATGCACATTCTCTCATTTTTTACCATTCATAATTTATAATTGCCCAAATATTGTGCATCGGTATGCTTATACCATGCCTCTATGGGCCTAATGGTAGTGAAAATTTATAGATCCCTTTACATAAAGTAGGAATTATACCCTCAAATTTTCATAAGAATAAAACATGACTTGTATGTGTTACATCTAGATTTTCTCATTCTTGACCATATATGGTACATGACTGTCAAAAAATAGTACATTGATATGATTACACATATCTCTCTATGTCTCATGGTCATGAAACTTTTCAAAGATGTTAAAATTTGTAATTTCCCTATTCTCCCTAGGTTTAAAAGTGATGGGACGTCAATTATATGATGGGACATGTACACTTTCTCATTTTTACCAAACATGGTGCATAAATACCCTTTTTTTTGCATTGGTATGCTTATACTTATATAATACCTCTCTATGTTTGACAGTCATAAAAGTTTGCAAATTTCTTTGTTATACTCACATAGTTTCATAATGATTGGGCATCCCTTATGGGACATGCTCATTTTTTGCATTTTTGAGCATGCAACGTGTATAGTTGCCAAAAAAATATGTATATACCATAATTTATGTGTCCTATAGTCATGAAACTTTTCATTAAACTTCAAATGAAATATTCCCTTATACTCACAACGTTTCATAAGCATCAGGCATGATTTGTATGGTTGAATAAGCACTTTCAACCATTTATGGTACATAAATGCTAAAAAATATTATGTGTATACCATATCTTGATGTGTTCGATGGTCTTGAAACTTAGAAAAGGCCTAAAAATAAAATAGGATCTTATAATCTGAAAGTTTCATAAGGCTCGTGCATAATTTATATGATGATACATGCACATTTTCTCATTTTTGACCATGCAAGGTGTATACTTGTCAGAAAATAATGCATGGTGTTCTTATACCATACCTTGTGTATCCTATGGACATTAGTTTAAGCCACACAAAATATGCCTTTACAACCAGAGTTAGGCATACAATTGGAGGAGTTAGACACATGGGGAAGGGTACCTTCATATTGTGGACTGGTATCCTAGGGAAGGCATCTTAGCATTATGAGGAGGAGCCACTTGTGAAAGTGGACAAAAGAGGTGGAGAAAGGAGCCATGGGGAAGGCATCTTAGCATTATGAGGAGAAATCACTTGTGCAAGTGGAAAATAGAGGTGGAGAGAGGAGAGTTTGAGATGACCGTTTGGGGTGATGTGGCCTCCTATTTCCTTGTATGTTCCACACTTTATGGAGTATTGAGAGATGTATGGTTTTTGAAAGTTGACTAAAGCTTCTCCAAGAATACAAGCTTTGCATGTGTTTTGCAAATCCTTGTCTCTCTTTTTTCACATTCGATACATTTGGCTAACAAGGAAGATTTCCCTTATTAATAGAGCTCTTCCTAGAAGGCCCAGAGCTCTTTCATTCTTCAGATCCCAAGCCTGCATCTTCTCTAGCCCTAGGTTATTTGAAGGAATTTTCTCCATTCTTGACATGCCATCCTCGTCCTTTTTCCATGAAAAGAAAATGGAAAAACAACTACCATGATAGAAAATTCCCACCATTGAACTTGACAATAGATGTGTTTCGCAGATCAAACTTTGATGGGGACTTCAATAAATTCTTGATGATAGCTACTAGTGATAGTATATCACATACTCGAGGATAGACTACTTTGATACCAACCTTTGGTATTCAAGACTTTAAACAACTTGCTCACAATTTTAGAAGGATGCACACATAAAGAGAATTGTGAGAAATAATTTACACCAAAACCCCACTGTATTGCAAAGGACTAGTATCCTCCATGCATCCCAATGGAGCTCGTTATGGAGGTTTACAAAGCTCGTGATATATAAGCTATGATGCAAGAAAGGCTCTCTACAAATACTCAATAGTCAGGTTGCATAAAATTCTCGATGATAGCTAGTGATAGTAGATCACATGCTCGAGGAAAGACTTCTTTGATACCAACCATTGGTATTCAAAAGACATAAAATAACTTGCTCACAACTTTAAAAGGATGCACACATGAAGAGAATTGAGAGAAATAATTGACATGAAAATCCCACTGTATTGCAAAGGACTAGTAACCTCCATGCATCCCTATGGGGCTTGAAGTGGAGGTTTACAAAGCACATGATATATAAGCTATAAAGCCACACAGGCTCTCTACAAAGACTCAATACCCTGAGAGTATTCTCAATAGAGGTGGAATGGAAGAGGGTGAGAGAGAGAGAGAGGGAGAGCCAAAGACATAGTGACCTTTAACCCCCACAACCTCCCACTTAAAGGCCAATGTGCCTTTAAGGCAGAACAACCAGTGGACGTACTATCCAATGCCCATCAATACATGACAATACTCAAACTGCTGACTAGGTAGACTCTTTGTCAGCATATCTACAAGGTTATCATCTATATGAACCTTGACAAGCTCTACGTGCTTGTCCTCAGTTACCTCCCTGATGAAATGGTACTTGACCTCAGTGTGTTTGGTCTTTGCATGAAAGACCAGATTTCATGCTATCTGAATAGCACTCATGGAATCACTATGTAATGTCGGTACATCTGTATGAATTCCTGAATCTCCCACTAGTCGATCAAGCCATATAGCCTCCTTTTGCAACCCTATGTGGCTGCAACATGCTCGACCTTTGTGTTAGACAAATCAATTCACTTTTGTGCACGAGACATCCACGACGTTGCACCACCTACGAAGGTGAACACATAACCAAAGTGGATCTCCTACTATCCACATGCTCTGCATAGTCTGAATCTGTGTACCCAAGTACATGCATCACCTCGCTACCAAAGAAGATGCACATCTCCTTGGTACCCTTCATGTACCTCATGATGCACTTAACTTCCTCTCAATGCCTCTTTCCTAGATTAGCCATATACTGGCTAACAACTCCCACGTCTACAAATGCAATGTTTGATCTAGTAGCTACTATCATATCATAAGTAAGACTCTCAACCACTGATGCGTAAGGAACCTTGACCATCATGGCCCTCTCCTCATTTGATTTGGGACTATCTACCTAACTCAATTTCACATATGGAGGAAATGGAGTACTTACTCCCTTCCCCCCCTCCATATTGAAACGATCCAAAATGTTTGTGATGTACTCCTTCTGTGAGAGCCAAAGGAGCTTCCTATGTTAGTCATGCATGATGCGCATACCAAGAGTATGACCTGCAGGTCCCAAATCCTTCCTGTCAAAGGCCTCATGCAACTGGGCCTTCAATGCATGCAGCTCATAACTATTCTTGCTAGCCAATAACATATCCTCCACATAAAGTGTTAGGAGCATCAAGCTATTATCCTTAGACCATTCACTGTAGAGATAGTGATCAATCTCACTTCTTCTGAAACCTTGGGACCAAATGAAAGCATCAAACTTTTGATACCATTCTCTAGGCGCTTGCTTAAAGCAATAGACACTCTTTTTCAGCTTGCAAACCAAATGCTCTTTGCCCTTTTCTTCAAATCCTTTCAGATGTACCATGTAAATTTCCTCATGCAGATCCCCATGCAAGAAAGCTATCTTGACATCCATCTGCATAGGCTCCATGTGCTCTCCTACCACAAGTCCAAGTACACATCTAAGTGTAGTCATCTTCACAATTGGAGAAAAGATCTCATCAAATTCCACATCCTTCTCTTGCTTGAACCCTTTAGCAACCAAACAGGGCTTGTACTTAGGCACTCATCACGTGTGACCTTCATCTTGTAGACCCATTTATATGCCAATGCTTTCTTTCCATGTGGCAAAGAAACCAAGTCCCAAGTCTTATTATTCATGAGTGAACTCATCTTTGATTGCATAGCATACTCCCACTTGTGCTGATTCTCACACATCATAGCCTCTCTATAGCAAGAAGGCTCCCTACAATCATCACATAGTCTGCCCCTGGAACAAATCTATCAGGTAGTCTAGACACTTTAACTGATCTTCTCAAGGGCATTTTAGCTTGCCGTCCCACCTGCATATTAGCCTCATTTGGCTCATTGTTTCAACCAAGAGATGATCCATCATCTACCCTTGATTGTGTACCTGTGGGAGTACCTAGTGGTACCATTTCTTACACATTTAGTGCATGGACAACTTGCTATATATCAGTATATGCAGGTGAATTTACATCCTAGAAAGTGATTCTCCTCATTTCCACATCCCTCATGGGTGTCTTATGCATTTTCTTCTCATTGAAGATCCATCATAGCTTCATATGATCTTCTTTACTTCTGGATCCCAGAGACAATAGCCCATCTCTCCACTTTGACCATAACCCAGAAAGATGCATTTCCTAGACTTAAAATCTAGTTTCTTTCAAAGCTCTTTTGGCACATGTGCATATGCCTCACACCCAAATATATGCAAATGAGATTAAGAGGGCTTCTTGCCACTCCATGCCTCTTTGGAATACTACCATCCAAACTCTTACTAGGTGATCTCTTGATCACATGTATAGTAATTTTCATTGCCGTAGCCCAAAAACCACCAGAAATTGGAAAGCATACATTGCAACCTTTCCCAAATGGCGTGGTTTATCTTTTCCGCAAATTGGATTTTGCTCTAGATTATGAGGGGACATCAGCTCCCTTTTGATCCCACATGTATCATAGAAATGGTGAAAGTCATGAGAGAGATACTCTCCACCAATTTCAGTCCATAGGCATTTAAGTGTTCTACTTGACTGATTTTCAACCAAAGCTAGCCATTTTTGAAATACTTGGAACACATCACTCTTCCAATCCATAGCATAATCCCACACTTTCCTAGTTGAATCATCAATGAATGTCACATAGTATTCATAATGACCATGTAGGCATGGGACCACATATGTTTGAATGCACCAAATTAATCTTTTCAAGCTCTTTCTTTCCCCTTCTTTTATGGGCTGATTTAGTATGCTTCCCATAGAGACGGTGCTCACAAAATTCAAAATAAAAAAACTCAAATGTAGTACATAACCCAAATGGCATAAGAGTTTCATTCCATTCTGGCTCGTGTGCCCCAACTAGCAATGCCACAAAGAAGTACTTGGCTGCTCAATTATTGTAACAGCATGATCAGAAACCCCTGATACATGTAAGGGATTTACTATCCCACACTTGGCACCTCTTGCCAAAACCATAGAGCCCTTTTGAATTTTACAACTCTGAAAGCCAAAGGTGGTCTAAAAACTAGCATCATCTAGCTAACCCACTTAAATGAGAATCTTGGTTAGCTTAGGCACATGTCTCACATTTTTGAAAACAAATGCAGACCCATTTGCAAAAGAAAACTTTATGTCACTTGCCCCCACTATGTCACATGCATAGTTATTTCCAAGATGCACACAACCTACGTTTCCAATGTCATAAGTGGAGAGCCATTCCCTATGGGAAGTAACATGGAATGAAGCACCAGAATCCAAAATCCAATCCTGGGAATATGCATCATCTGAAGTGGCAAGAAACTCTACAGGTAGACTAGACATGAATAGAATGTCATTGTCACTATCATTAATGACTACATTGATCTCCTCGATCTTCACTTTTCCTTTGTCCTCCCTTGGACTCTCTCCCTTATTATTTGCACCCAAATTTGCATTCTTTTTCTTATCCTTTTGCTCTCTTTTTAGCTTGTAGCAATCCTTTTTCATGTGGCCCTTCTTGCCACAGTGGTTCCCCTTTGCACATTTAAGTCTACATCCTGCTTGTTGCCATCCATAAACTTCTATATAATCTCCTCGGCCAACAACCTACCCACAACATCATCAAAATTCAATACTCCACGATGTGCAGAGTTATTGATAGCTGCACGGAAGGTATCTCATGAAGATGGCAATGAAAACAAGAGGAATATTTCCTTATTCTCCACATCAAAATTCAGCTTCTAAGCTTAAAGCTAGCTAAAAATAATATTGAATTCATTCTAGTGAGAAGAAATGGAGACATCTTCCTTCATTTGCAGCTCAAACTACCTCTTCATGAGGTAGACTTTATTAGAGGCAATTCCCTTCTCATGGGGAGACTTTACGTCGACCTCATGGGGAGTCTATCTTGGTCTAATGCTATTGGTCATATGATATGGTAGGAGCCTATCTTCATAAGCGTGGTCTTTGGCTTGTCCATGCATGGAAAGCAACATGGAGATTTGTTTGTCAATTGCATGGGATTGGTCCATGCAAGAGAGCTTAGTGTGTGTCGACTTATTTGGCTCATATAACAAAATAAGAGTCAGGATATTCCATGTGGCCTTAGAGCATGAAATAGGTGGCAATGTGTTGACTTGTCAATAAGCTTCTAGAGAATACATTTGCATGTGTGTGTCAATCAAAATTTATGCATGGCATGGGAACACATTTGATGGCGGCTACAGGAGCATCTACAAAGATCAAGTTGCAGGGCAAATTCCTTCATCTCAATGAGAGTCGCATTTCAATTGTGTTACTCCCCGTAGAGTGTCTAAGAGCAACTGCTCATAATGGTCATAGAGTCCTTCGATGAGTCTTTATTGAGTCAATATCAGTTGGAAGCTGCGAAAGGCTAGTGGGCATGAACAATATGTCAAAGGTTTATGTTGTAGAGCTGTCCCTCCTCATAAATATATGAGATGAATTTGTTCTCATGTGAGCTTCTATAGCAAAGGTAAAGGGTGTGTCAAGTATGTTTTAAGAGTGAGAGAGAGGTCGTGTAGATGGATTGCATGCTTTTAATTCCAACAAGTTTGTCCCATTAAACTTTTTAATGCTAAAAAACTTCTTTTTAGACATGGAAGAGGAGACCACTATGCAAATAAAGCAAAATTCCAAATGCTAGTGCTTGTAAGAAAGAATCACACCAAATACCAGGTTGCCCAAATATGTTTTCCAGGTAATATCACCAAAAGCTCAAAGCGCAAAGCATCAAAATGCATTTGACTCATGTTCATATCCTATGCATCCATATGAGCAAATCTAGCCCAAAAGAAAATGCCAACCTGCAATGACAAAACAATGGCACCAATGCCAATAAGAGCCAAATGCCTCAAGCATAAACGCCGTCCATGGGCATAAGCATCAATAATGTCTCATCCAAGAGAGCATAGCACTATCAGTGCATTAATTGCAATGTGTCAAAGCTGTTCCTTAGCATAAAATAGCATTTGTGTGCTAAACATCCATCAATAAAGAATCCCACAAGGCAATATGGGCTTATTAGCACATCCAACAAGGATCAAAATGCATCCAAATGGCTTGTAAAGCATCCACTACAACCCAATGCATAGCACGAATGAGTGCACATGGCTCAAACTACAACCATAGTAATCTGCATAAGGTATGCTCAAAATCACGACCTCAAGTCAACAATCACTAGTGAAAGTAAAACCTGATATGCCTCAAAACCATTGCAATCTTTACATACATGGCATCAATGACATGACCTGTGCTTTTTGCAGCTCAAAGAATACTTCAAAAAATCACTCTGGATGTGAAGTAAACCCAGATGCCTAAGGTTCAATTAAAAAATGCCATGTGTCAAGAAATCAAAGGTTTAAATCTTTGAATGGATTTTTGACTGAGAAACAAATGATTCAGCATCTCAGAGAAATGGAACTTCTCCAAACCTCCATGGAATCGCATAAGAGCTGACAGATAGGGGTTTTCAAGCCTCTGGAATGCAACGGAACAAATGGTTTTGGAAATTGTAGTCCCAACCACTGCGTCTAACACATGGATTAAAAAACGTTTTATCAAACCGATCTACTTGTAAACACCACTAGAGTGTGAATGATGAGCAACAAAGATGAAATCAAGTGAGAGAAAAGAATCTTAGGTTTGTATAGGACGTAACAACCTCCATGGGTGGTTTGTCAAGTGTTAAACACTCTTTGTGCATGGTGGCTTCCTTATTTTAATTAAGAACATGACCTTGGTTTAACAAGTTTGCTGCCATCTTGGAGAGCATAAAGAGCAAGCTTCTTTTTTTGGAGTTCAGCCAAAGTTGACCTTGCTTCTAGGGTGGTTGTTAATAACCAGGTTCTACTAGTCACAGTTTGGTTGGTTTGTTCTTGTTGGTGCCACTCTAGGGATTGGATCAATCAGCTTAAGAGGCCTATAAGGAATTTTTTATGGAGTGGACTAGATGGTACATCAGAGGATTTAGCAAGGTGGCTTTAGAGACCTTGTTCTTGTTAGAATTATTATTATATTCAAGGCAGTGGCCAATGTAATGTAATAAGTGGGTTAGGGGCACTTTTCCCTCTTAGAGGGTTTTCCCCTAGTGCATCCCATCTGTAGATTGTTTTGTGCTCCCCCTTCATTGCACAGACATGTCTTCTCCATCTTAATTCTAGCTCCGAGCCTTATCTGGACTCCAAACTTGATTCACTCCTTTTAGGTTAGAAATTGTGCTCATAGATCAATCCATCAATGGACTCATTGAATGACTCAAAATATGAGCTTTCTGTGGACAATGTTGGGACTCTTCACACCACCACCTCAAGGACTCTTCCATGTCAAGCCAGCTCAAGGATTGGTTCCCTTCTGATGTCATTGTAACTATCAGTTTTGCCTCGTCATATGTACAGATGGGCCTTCTCCATGGGTGGCCTTTGCTACTTTCGCTCATCACCATTGATTGTCTATTCCTGGTTCCCATTTTGATTCCAGCTTCGATAGCCGGATTTCACCAACTCTTGTGCAAGTGTTCTTCTCTCCTAGCCATATGCCTTTGGCATCTCTCTAAGCATGTGTCAAAAATTGGTCAAATCTTGAAATAACTTGTAGATGCTTGGGTACATTCCTCTATTTAGATACCAGTACATTTTTATAGTAATATTCTAATCCAAGCAAGTGCCATAGCTCATCGATAACATATGAGCACCAACTAATACTCTCAATGTTTGTGCACTCCAATCTAAGATTTATATGTTCAATCTGCTCAATTCCCCACTCATTCTTTTAGACCATCGATCCGTAGAAAGATTTCCAAATGTTAACAATCTTTTCCTCTCAGCCCTTGGTTGAACAATTAACCTTATACTTAGTTGCAAACCATTTTTTCACCCTAAATCCCACATCCTTTGAGCTGTGCAGCAAGACGTCCATGCTCTTGGTGAAGGATAAAGCACAACCAAAAAAATCATCGGTAGCACCCTCTGAGGTGTCTCACACTGGCAAGACAATTAGCACAGGCAAGGCCAAGGATGCAACTCTTCTAGCTAAGGGCATAAACATGGATGAGGTAGCCATAGATCTATTAAATCAAGTGGCTCAACAGCTCAAGGGTGGGTTGGGTAGAGAAGGCCCTAGCAATCCACACTTGTTTCCAAGATGAGAAAATGTGTGGTGTGTAATATACATGGGTAACCATCCTAGAAGGTGCATGCATGGCAGAGGAATCACTATGTGAGAACAAGTTGCCCATTGAAAATCCATCACCAGCCTTACAAATTAAAAAAAATTGCAAGTTCAAGCCTAATAATGTGTGAATGAAGGCTGAAATGGAGAATACACACAAAAAATTAAAGCAAACGAACATCAATAAAAAAAATTTAAGTAGTCTCCACAACAACCAATAGTACGATAGGTAGGCAAGTACTTCACAGTGTCACGAGGGCCTAAGAGAGTCTCCTGATTACTTTACTTCATAGTGTCATTGCCTAAGAGAGTTTCTTGATTTTTTTAAAAATTATACAAGAGGTGATGCAAAGATAGTGATTCCTAAATCAATAAGAGAGTTAAAAATCAAGGAAATATATAACCTAGGGGAAATACTAGTTTATGAGGGTCCAGCCAAAACAATAAAATTGAATCTTTCTTTGGATGGAGAAGAAGACAAGCATGTATACATCAGTGAACATCTCACATAGGAAGAAGAAAAAGTATTAAAAGCACTGCTAATGGAATACAAGGACTGTATGGATTGGTCCTACAAGAAAATGAAATGGATGTCCCCCGAACTTGCAATACATACCATACCTATTAGAAAAGGACCAAAACCTAAGGTATGTGGACCCTATAGAACAAATTCAAAGTATATCACCCAAGTCTATGAAGAGCTTGAAAATCTACTAGATGTCGGCTTCATTTGTGAGATTGAGCACACTGGCTAAGTATGATTGTGATTTTTCCAAAGAAGAGTAAGAATCTAAGAATATGTGCGAATCTCAAAAATGTGAATGCAACTATAGTCAAAATCATTGATAGAAGAAATTTTGGAATGGGGAGATGGGCCAGAAGTATATAGCTTCTTGGATGGGTTCCGTGGGTATAGCCATGTACAAGTTGTTCCTAAAGATTAGTCAAAGATAGCTTTTACCACAAAATGGGGTATTTTGGCATATAGAGTTATGCCATTTGTATCATGCAATGGCCCATCCACTTTTTCATGTATACCACCTTCAAAGAATTTCTCAACAAATTTCTACGAATCTTCTTAGATGACTTATGCATACATTCAGGTAAAAAGGATCATGTCTTGAAGATGTACTAAAAAAAATGTAGAGAGTATGGCATCTCCTTGAATCCTCTAAAATTCCAATTCTTGGTCATGCATGGAGTAGTATTGGGACATATAGTCTCTAGACATGGGATTGCTATTGACATGGATCAAATCAAGACCATCATGGAACTTCCCCCTCCACAAAATGCAAAGGGTGTCAAAGAATTCTAGGGCCATGCAGGATACTATCCTCCTCAGGTATGCCATGATTGCAAGAACCCTATAGGTAAAATTGATATCAATAGAATAATGTAAGAAATCATTTGAAACCCTCAAGTGGAGATTGAACATAGCTCTAGTACTAATGGCTCCAAACTAGGACATTGGATTCCATGTGCATACCAATGGTTCCAAGTTCCAACTATGCAATAGGGAGTGTCCTTCCCAATATACTTTGCAAGCAGGCAACTAAATGATGCAGAGGTGAATTATAGCACCATTGAAAGACAAGCCCTAGTGATGGTCTATAGTGTGAAGATATTAACCCTACAACAACAAGGACCAGAAGTGCAGTCTGTGTGTGTAGTCTGTGTGTGTAGACTAGCGACAAATATCCACTTGTCATATCTTGAGCTTGAAAGATGGTATGATGAATCTTAAAGGATGAGGATAGCCAAAATCATCCCTAGAAAAGATCCAATCATACTTGCAAAATTAGGAGCTAGAGAGAGAATGACTAAAACTAGAGAGAGAGACTAAAATTCTATACCCAAAAAGTGGAGGGACTCTTGTCCAACAGGTCCCCTACAAAAAGAGGTCCCACCTTGGAGGTACCTACGGATTGCGTAAAGACCAACATGTATAAATCTCTCTCCATGGAATGAAACTCCCACTCTTTGGCGTTCAGTGTGTTCAAGCTCACTATTGTGTTCATGTGATTAATCTCCATTGCATCCATGCTCTCTTACACTATCATGTTCTAGCTTGCCCTTACCCTTGCACCCCCTACCCTTGTTCTCCCTCCTCCTCCCTCCTCCCTCCTCTCCCTCCATTCTCCCCCTCCCTCCTCCTCCTCCCCCTCCGTTCTCCCCCTCCCTCCCGCCTCCTCCTCCTCCCTCTCCCCCCTTCCTCCTCCTCCTCCCTTCTCCTCCCTCCTCCTCCTCCTCCTCCTCCTCCTCCTCCTCCTCCTCCTCCTCCTCCTCCCTCCTGCTCCTCTTCCTCCTTTCTCCTCCCTTGTCCCTCCTCCTCAACCCTTACCACTCAAAGTCACAAAGGAGATCAGCTCTCCATTCCTCAACCCTGAATTGCTGCTCCTAAATCCTACAACCCTCTCTAAACCCTAGAGCTCCTAGGTAGCTCTTCCCCTTTTGAACCCTGCAACCCCCTTCTAAACCCTTGAACTCCCGTGGAGGCAGGAGCCTCCATTAATGGTTGGATCAAGCCCTCTTTCTCTTCCATGCATGCATGAGATCTGCTTTCCATGCTTTATCCTACACCTCTCATCGGAATACGGCCCGAGGACCTACGGTAGACTTGTGAACACCTATGCTACAACAAGCAATGACATGATTGTAGGTGACTAACACTTTTGGAACCTAGACTTGGGAGAGACAATGACAACCGCTACATGGGCACCACTACCATCGACACAATTCTAGGTAACCAACACCCTCGAAACCTAGACTTGGAAGGGAAAGCGACAATTATTGTGCGGGCGTCATGTGGTGGTGGTACTCACATTGGGGGCCATGCCATGTGGCGCATGCCTCAATGCCCATGCCGTGCAACTCTCTCCAATGCATAGGTCATGCCTCGACAGTGACGTCTGCCTACCCCGTATGAGTCTATCCCACCCCGTCTTGTAATACATCACACAATCCTACAACCCTACCGAATCCACCGCCCAATGCCCATACACGCTCGTGTGAGAGAGGAAGAGAGAGGTAGAGAGAGGTGAGGGGTAGAGAGAGAGAGAAAGTGAAGAGAGAGCTAGAGAGAGGAGAGGTAGAGAGAAGAGAAAGAGAGATTAGAGAGAGATAGGATAGAGACTAATCAAGTTTAGTTACAACTAACCACATTAGGCTAGGTTAGCCTAAGTAACCCTTTCTCCCAAAAAAAAAAAGGGCAACTCATAGGTAATTAGGAAGATTAGGTTGGGCAACTCATAGGTAGTTAGGAACATTAGAGTATGTTAGATTAACCAACGCTCCAGAAAAAAAAAAGAGGAAGGATCTTTATCGAAAATATTGTCTATTTTGGCCATTTCTTCGAGGGCCCATATCTTCGCCATTTGGAGGCCAAATGGCACGTGAACCAAGATTTCATGCACGCAAAGATATAGATCAAATGCACTTTTTTGAATCTTTTTGCCACCATAATAGGCCATGGTAGTTCACCACATAGGCACTGATTTTGACCCGTTGATCACATATTTTTTACCATTTTTGGGCTATGAAGGTCAAAATCAATTGGGGACTTCACATGCCAGATGCACTTACTTAAGGGCCACAATTAAGCATTGTGTATGTGCTTGATATCAGGACAAAGGCTAGCACCTACCTCCTTTCTTCTACCCTTGATGCTCTTCCTAGGCCTCATTGATTAAGGCCATGGGAAACAAGGCGGCTCTGGTTTCATTTTGATTGGTCACCTCTAGCAAAACATGTTGTGTTGAAAGGAATCTAATAGGATCCCCTCATCCATTATACTTGGCATTTCTAATTTATCAAAGTGTCTTTATCCATAATTATTGCTATTGTTGTTGTGTCATTGACCAAATAACTCTTTAGGATGCAAAGCGGCATTTTCTATGTCTTCTTCAAAACTTTGGTCCTCCATGTTGCTTGTCTTTTGGATACCACCTTCTTTAATTGGGGCTAACACCAGAGGAAAACTTGCAACTGACACTGGGTCAGGGTTGAGGTCTTTATACACTATGTTGTGCAAGCGTGTATACTGCTTCTCTCATTATTACACCAAGGCCTACCATGACATGAATTTTTAAAATAGGCCTTGCTCACAAGAGTAATCAATGAGACTCAAACAAAAGAAAAAGAATAAAAATCTTCCTTGTACCTTGCATCGAATAAAAACTTTCAATCCTTGCCCCTACACTTGCAACAAATTTTTTCGACACTCCCATGTGTATTAAAATATGTAAGGTGATGTCCATCCATAACATAAGAGTCAACAACTTCTACTATAAGAAGATTAAAGAAGATGACTTCATTGAAATAGAGAGAACTCTCTTTGTTACTTGTCATGATTCTTACACTATGACAAGGATTAAGTAGAGATTGGTCTGTGGGGGTTAAAGGTCACTGTGCCTTTACCCCGGTTATGTACAATACTCAAACACATATATAAATGAATGAAAAAGAAGATTAGGGTGTTCTGCACCCACCAAAACTTGTGTGGCTTTCTATTTCTCTCTCTCCCTCTTCCGTTCCGCTTCCATTGAGAGCACTCTCAACTTGTATTAGAGCCCGAGTGATCTAGCTGAGCGTGCATAAATACATGGAAGCTCAGCAGTTCTGTGGGAGGAAGGAGAAGCTCTATGGGAGGCTTTGTGGGTGATTTTACTTACATCCGACTGCGGAAAGATCTTGAAGGAACCTTTGGAAAAGTCACTTTGGTTTTGCGAAGTGGTTTTGAGACCCTGTTAAGTGTTTTCAAAGAAAAAGTCGTTTTTTAAGCTTTTCCCTATTCCATTCGACGACAGAGACTTTGTATTGACTTGTAGAGGTGATTATTGCTTGCTTTTAGTGTCCATTTCACTTCAAGAGCTTGGAAACACCTTCATTCTTGAATTTGGGATCATTTCATTGGATTTTTGACTCACTGTGTCAGTTTGTTTTTTTGCTCGGGTGTTGGAACTCAAGTTTGGAGCAACCATTTGCAGATCTGTCACTTCTGGTGGACTCAGGAGGTCCTAAAACTTCTACGTTGCTCATCATTCGCACTCCGGTGGAGTTTACAAACAGTTCTGTTTCCAAAAATGTTGTTCAATCCATGTGTTAGATCCAGTGATTGAGACCATGGTTTCCAAAACCATCTGTCCCATTGCATTTCGACGCCTGAAAACACCTACTTGTCAGTTCTTGCATGATTCGGTGGATTGTTTTCAGAGTTATAGATCTCTGTATATTGGATTTCATCTCTCTATTATGCATTTTTCATTCTAAGGTTTTGAAACCTTAGATTTATGCCACATGGCAGTGGATAAGTGTTGACTCCCATTTCTCACTCATCAGTTAGGGTTTGGGAGTTCCAACAGAAGAGAGATATTTGCAGATTTTCTTGCTAAGTCCGATTATACAATGGTGCCCATGTTTTGAGGCATCTCAAGTTCTATTTTCAGTAGCGATCATTGCCGTAGGACCATGATTTCTTGAGTATACCTCATGCAAATCACTCTAGTTGCAGTTTGAGCCATGTACGCTCATTCGTGGTGTGCATTGGGTTGTAGTGGATGATTTATAGGCCATTTGGATGCATTGTGATCCTTATTGGATGTGCTGATAGGCCTAGATTGCCTTGTGGGTGTTGGCTCTTTCCTACTGCTTTCGTAGGAAGAGCTGTGTATTCTATGTTGCAGGGTTCCGAGGCTTTTTGTCACCTATAGATATATTGGGATTGTCGGTTGTAGTATATGTGTAGCTTAGGACCTCGAGTCATGTTCCGGTGAGAGACGTAGGCTTAAGTGTGGTAAGCAAACAAAGTGCAAGCATGTGTAAAAGGCACGTAAACCATCTTTGTTGAGGTAATGAAGGCTTTCACCTTCATTGGGGGTTGTAGGGTTTAGGAAGAGTTTAAGGGTTCAGAAGGTGGTTCCAGGGTTTAGAAAGAGTTCAAGGGTTTAGGAGAAGTTCCAGGGTTCAGAAGGAGGTTCCAGGGTTCAGAAAGAGTTCCAGGGTTCCAAGGTTTAGAAGGAGTCCAGGGTTAGAAGGAGGATTCAAGGTTCAGAGTAGAATACATGGTGGAGAACTCGTCTCAGTCGTAGATCATGGAGTTTAAGGGTTTAGGAAAGCATAGGAGTGGGAGAGGAAGAAGGTGTAAGAGCATGGGTGAAAGAAGAGAGAGGAGGAAGGAGGAGGAGGGAAGAGGAGGAGGGAGGGGGAGGAGAGAGGAGGAGGAGGAGGAGGGAGGAGGAAGGAGGAGGAGGGAGGAGGAGAGCGAGAGGGTGGGTTGCAGGGTTGGAGGAGAGGGGAGAAGGGTTGCAAGGTTAGGACATGCTTTTGGATGTGCAGTGCAAGGAAGCATGGACACTTGAGACAAATGCTTGGAATACCAAAGTAGACTCAACACAATGCCCCAAAGAGTGTGGGCTTCATTCCATTATGGGGTATTTATACAAGTTGGAGAGCTTCTCTCTCTGCATGTAACACAAAGTCGTATCACAAAGTTGTAACACAAAGTTGTATCACAAAGTTGTAACACAAAGTTGTAACACCTTCTCTCTCTACATGTAGAAGTTGTAACACAAAGTTGTTACACAAAGTTGTTACACAAAGTTGTTACATAAAGTTGTTACACAAAGTTGTGTCACAAAGTCGTAACACATTCTCTCTCTTCATGTAGAAGTTGTAACACAAACTTGTAACACAAAGTTGTTACACAAAGTCGTAACATAAAGTTGTGTCTAGAAGTTGTAACACAAAGTTGTAACACAAAGTTGTATCACAAAGTTGTATCACCTTCTCTTTCTTCATAAGTTCATGTTGGCACAGAGTCAACAGTGGGATGCTGGACGCTTTGCAAATGGATGCTATTTTATGCTGAGGGACAGCTTTGACACATTGCAGGTGATGCACTGATAGTGTTATGCTCTCTTGGATGAGATATTATTGATGCATATGCCCATGGATGGTGTTTATGCTTGAGCCATTTGGCACTTATTGGCATTTTGGATTGTCATTGCAGTTGGCATTTTCTTTTGGGCCAGATTTGCTCATATGGATGCATAGTACATGCACATGAGTCAGTTGTATCTTTTGATGCTTTGAGCTTTGAGTTTTGGTGACATTTCACTCTATTGTGGCATACACATTTGGGTGCACCTAGTATTTGGTGTGATTCTCTCTTGCAAGTACTAGCATTTGGGATTTTGTTTCATTTGCATCATGGCATTCTCTTCCATGTCTCAAAAGGAGCTTTTTAGCATTAAAAAGTTTGATGGGACAAACTTTTCTTTGTGGAAAGAACAGATAAGGGATCTGCTTATTCAAAAGAAGCAGATTAAACCCTTGGCAGGTATTAAAGCTAAGCCTGAAGCCTACAGATATGTTTGAGGATGATTGGAATGAGTTGGATGCATTAGCAAAGTCTACTATTAGACTTCATCTTGCAGAGTCAGTTTATTTCATAGTAGTAAATGAGCAGACTACGGAAGATTTGTGGAAGAAACTGTGTGCCACTTATGAGAAGGAAATTGCCTCTAATAAAGTTTACCTCATGAAGAGGTTGTTTGAGCTGCAGATGAAGGAAGGGGTCTCCATTGCTTCTCACTTGAATGAATTCAATATTATTTTCAGCCAGCTTTAGGCTCAGAAGATGAATTTTGATGCGGAGACTAAGGCAATATTTCTCTTATGTTCATTGCCATCCTCATGGGATACCTTTTGTACAGCTGTCAGGAACTCTGCACCTGGTGGAGTACTAAAATTTGATGATGTTGTGGGTAGCTTATTGGCCGAGCAGATTAGACGGAAGTCCATGGACGGCAACAAGCAGGATGCAGCCTTAAATGTGCAAAGGGGCAGATCATAGTTCAGGGGGAAGTCCCAAGAAAGAGGGAAGTCTCGTAGCAAATCCAGGGCACGGAACATTGAGTGTCACCACAGTGGCAAGAAGGGCCATATGAAAAAGGATTGCTACAAGCTGAAAAGAGAGCAAAAGGATAAGAAAAAGAATGCAAATTGGGGTGCAAATTAGAAGGAAGAGAGTCTAAGGGAGGACAAAGGAAAAGTGAAGATCGAGGAGATCAATGCAGTCACACATGATAGTGACAATGACATTCTCTTCATGTCTACTTTATCTACAGAGTTGCTTACCACTTTAGATGATGCATATTCTGAGGATTGGATTTTGGATTCTAGTGCTTCATTCCATGTTACTCCCCATAGGGAATGGTTCTCCACTTATGACAGTCGAAAGACAAGTTGTGTGCATCTTGGAAATGACTATGCATGTGACAGTGGGAGTAGGTGACATAAAGTTTTCTTTTGCAAATGGTCTGCATTTATTTTGAGACATGTGAGACATGTGCCTAAGTTGACCAAGAGTCTTATTTCAGTGGGTCAGCTAGATGATGTTGGTTTTCACACCACTTTTGACAGTTGAAAGACAGGTTGTGTGCAAATGGGTCTGCATTTATTTTGAGACATGTCAGACATGTGCCTAAGTTGACCAAGAGTCTTATTTCAGTGGGTCAGCTAGATGATGCTGGTTTTCACACCACTTATGACAGTCGAAAGACAGGTTGTGTGCATCTTGGAAATGACTATGCATGTGACATAGTGGGAGTAGGTGACATAAAGTTTTCTTTTGCAAATGGGTCTGCATTTATTTTGAGACATGTGAGACATGTGGCTAAGTTGACCAAGAGTCTTATTTCAGTGGGTCAGCTAGATGATGCTGGTTTTCACACCACTTTTGGCTTTCAGAGTTGGAAAATTCAGAAGGCTCTATGATTTTGGCCAGGGGTGCCAAGTGTGGGACTTTGTATCCCTTACATGTATCAGGGGTATTTGATCATGTTGTTGCAATAACCGAGTAGCCAAGCACTTCTTTGTGGCATTGCAGGTTGGGGCACATGAGCCAGAATGGAATGAAACTCTTATGTTGTTTGGGTTATGTACCACATTTGAGTTTCTCTCATTTTGAATTTTGTGAGCACTGTCTCTATGGGAAGTAGAGTAAATTAGCTCATAAAATAAGGGGAAAGAAAGAGTTTGAAAAGCTTGATTTGTTGCATTTAGATGTATGTGGTCCCATGCCTACATGATCATTAGGCGGGGCTGAATACTATGTGACATTCATTGATGATGCAACTAGGAAAGTGTGGGTCATGCCATAGCTCGAAAGAGTGATGTGTTCCAGGTATTTCAGAAATGGTTGAATCAATCAGGTAGAATGCCTAAATGCCTACGAACTGACAATGGTGGAGAGTATCTCTCTCATGACTTTTAGCATTTCTGTGATACACGTGGGATTAAGAGGGAGCTCATATCCCCTCGTACTCCAAAGCAAAATCCAGTTGCAGAAAAGATGAATCATACCATTCAAGAAAGGTTGCAATGCATGCTTTCCAATGCAAGTCTTTCTGGTGGTTTTTGGGCTGAGGCAATGAAGACTGTAGTGCATGTGATCAATAGATCACCTAGTAAGAGTTTGGATGGTGGTATTCCTGAAGAGGCATGGAGTGGCAAGAAGCCCTCTTACTTTCATTTGCATATATTTGGGTGTGAGGCATATGCACATGTGCCAAAAGAGCTTCAAAAGAAGTTAGATCCTAAGTCTAGGAAATGCATGTTTTTGGGTTATGGTGAAAGTGGAGAGATGGGCTATCGTCTCTAGGATCCAGAAGCAAAGCAGATCATACATAGCCATGATGTAGTCTTCAATGAGAAGAAGATGCATAAGGCACCCATGAGGGATGTGGAAATTTGGAGAATCACTTTCCATGACGTGAATCCACCTACATATGTTGATAGACAGCAAGTTGTCCATGCACCAAATGTGCAAGAAACGGTACCACCAAGTTGTTGAGAGTTGTGGTGCCATGAGCACATGTAGAGCAAAGGTATGAGTAAAGGGAAAGTTGCCACACGGCATGGAGGAGATATCCCACATGTGAGCAAGCAAATGGATGTAAGTACCCTCACCTATAAAAGGGAGGTTCATTTGAAGTAATATCAATCAAGCACTTTGCACTATCTCAAACCTCCACTTAGACCTACCGAGAGGGCAGGCCAATAATTGCTCTTGAAAAGCTAGGTTCACAAGTGGGCGGACATCTTTGTTGGTGCATAGAACAAACAGCCAGAACAAACAGCCACTGGGTGCCAGGTGCACTACCCTCGAGCAAGAAAAAATAGGTTTTCTTGCTCACATTTCTCAAAAGGGTGAGACGGGGCAAGAAGGGAGAGGACAGGGAGACAAGGGGCGAGGCAAGACTAGAGAGATGGCTGAAGGGAAGTTTTTATTTGCAAGAACAAAGGTGTTAAATTACACAAATAATAAAAATTTACAAGAATGCGCTTAAGTCAAAAGTGATTTTCAGCAAGAAGCGTTGCAGCAATGCACATAGAATCATGATGTCTACCAAAGTAAAAGAGAGTATCCAAACACTGTTGCTCCAAACAAGAGTGAAAATCCCTTGGCAATGGGATCTTGTGAAAAATCAAGGAGTTTCTCCACTTCCATAATCCTTGTATCATTGTCACTCTCACCAAATGCCAACTCATTAACTGATACTCAGTCATCCCACATGTCTTCAAACATGGCAGTCTTCTAGCACATATGGTGACCTGAATATTAGCTCTATCAACCAAGAGAGAATCATTTTCCAGACTCCTTTAGCTGTAAAACAAGCCCATAAAAGATGAAAATGACTCTCCAACTACACCTTACAAAATGGTAGAAAGGTGATATGTCCCATCTCCATTTGACAAGCCTGTCCTTCCTGGGCATCTTACAAACCAAAACTCTCCATAGCAAAAAATTAAGATGGGATGAAAGAGTAGCAGACCAGACTCACCAGCATAGTTGATGTGCCCATACACAGTAAGAATCATGGGGTGTGAATTGCAACCATGCCAACCTAGAAGCAAGAGGAATGTCAGTCATAGTGGGTGAAGTAGAATCTTTACAGGACAATAGCAAAAGTTCCTTCCCATAAGCATTAGCTCAGCCTTGCAAATCAATAGCCCAATGCAAAACAGGGTTGGTAGACCGTTCATCCACAAGTCTTCTCGGAGGGGGGGGAAGAAACAAATTTGAGCTCCATGGGTGAAAGCTAAGGGTGAAAGCTAAAAGTGCAATGCAATGTCAAAAACTGATAAGAATTGTGTTTTCCTATGATCCTATATAGAGCTCCACATTGTCAGACCTTTATTGTAAATATGTAAAGAGACTCTTGTCTTTAGCCGAACAGGTGTGATGCCATTTCAATACGACCACCAATCAACCCAAACATTGAGGCCTAAAGACCTATCCCCATAGCACCAAACATTGTTCAACTAGACAGCATCTATCACAACAATACGCCAAACCAGTAAGAGTTATTGGAAAATGCCAAAGTGAGGGACGTGGACTCAGAAAGGAGATAGTAAAACTTCCTGCCAACTTAATTAACCCCCCTTGAAACCAAGAACCCCTACTTGCTCGAGCAAAAAATGACAGATAATCTCCCAAGGTTGCATAGAATGTAACTTGCAGACCTAGTGAGCACATAGATTATTACATTTAGCTTTGAAAGGTTCAAGACCCAAATCCCCTTTGGCCTTAGGCATTTGAACATACTACCAAGGGAAAGCATGCCATTGGTCCTTGCAAAGGAAATCTAAAGCCCATCATTCCACATGCAAGAAACCTTGCTTTAAAAATGGTAAAACCATAGAGAGAATGTGAAACTTATTATTGTGAAGAAAATGGGAGAGAAGGAAGGAGTCTCACTTGCAGCTTTCTCACATACATAATGGGGGAATACACACAAAGGTGGAGGTTGAAAACACTTTTCCTCTTCTTAGTTGTGAAAGCCAAAAGAACTCTAGTACAAAGAAATAGAAGAACCCTATATGTGGCTCTCAAACCAAACTCAGCTAACTAAGGTGGCATACTAACTGAGCCACGAATTAGAGTACATAAGGATAGCTGTCATCCAGCTATTATTCATGGGCGGTGTACCAACTGCATCTGTAGCTAACAAGTCGGTGACATAAATGCACAATGGTCACAGTGGCATATCATGAGTGGAGCTCGATATCTCAACACTCCCCCTCGAGCTCAATCCTAATTCTTGCACACCAAGCAGGTCTCTGAACTTGTGCAGCTTCTCTGTGCCCAATGCCTTTGTGAATATGTCAGCTACCTGATCCTCTATGCTGACATAAACTAGATCAATAAGACCTAATAAAACCTTCTTCCGCACATAGTGATAATGCACCTCGATGTGCTTTGTTCTAGCATGATAGACTGGGTTATTTGCCAAGTGTATACTGCTCATGTTGTCACAATAAACGACAACTGGCCCATGTGTAGACTAATGCATATCATACAGTAGCTTATGCAACCAAGCTACCTCACATGCAGCCATTGCTGCACCCTTGTACTTAGCCTCTGTGCTTGACAAGGCAACTGTAGGCTGTTTCTTGCTGCTCCAAGTGACTGCAGCACTCCCAAAAGAGAACACATATCCACTGGTAGATCGTCTATCAGAAATATTACTAGCCCAATCAGCATCAGTGTATCCATGCAACTCTATTTGAACCCCAGCCTCATAAAATAGTCCATACTGCAATGTGGACTTCACATACCTGAGTATGCATCTAGCCGCATCCAAAAGCGGTTTCCTTGGAGCTTGCATAAACTGACTTACCGATCCAACAGCATAGCTCAAATCTGGCCTAGTAATAGTCATATAAATCAAACTTCTTACTATGCGTCTCTACATAGTAGGGTCTTCCAGAAGCTCACCTGCATCTGCACTCAACTTCACATTCTGCTCCAAAGGAATTGAAATAGGCTTACAGCTTGTCATCCCATATTTGGACAGCATGTCCAATCCATACTGCCTCTGCAAGAGCTGTATCCCACTCGGTGATCTAATCACCTCAATGCCCAAGAAATAACACAGCTCTCCCAAATCCTTCATCTCAAACTTCTACTTCAATAGCATTTTCACTTGAAGGATATCTTCATCACTATCACCTGTGATGATCAAATCATCAACATAAATGACAAGTAGCATAATACCTTTCTCTATTTTTCTCACATAAAGTGAGAAATCTGCCCTGGAAATCTAAAAGCCAATAGTGACAAGATATATCCTATCTTGTCAAACCATGCTCTAGGTGCTTGCTTCAAGCCATACAAGGCTTTCTTCAACTTGCAAACAAACTCAAGATGAACAGCATGAACATAACCTGGTGGCTACTCCATAAAGACCTCTTCTTGCAAATCACCATGCAAGAAGGCATTCTTTACATCCATCTGATGTAAAGACCATCCTTTTGATGCAGCCATAGCAATGACTTCTCTTACGGTTGCCATCCTTGCAACCAGATTGAATGTTTCTTCATAATCAATGCCATATGTCTATGCATACCCCTTGACAACTAATCTTGCCTTGTATCTGTTCATAGAACCATCTGCATTGTGCTTCACCTTATAAACCCACTTACAACCAATTGCATTCTTGTCTTTAGGCAAAGGCACCAATTCCCATGTAGCATTTCCTTCCAAGGCAACCATTTCTTCATCCATGGCTTTCTCCCATTTTTCTTTTCCCATGGCTTGCTCAAAAGAAGTGGGTTCTGGTTCCTATATCACTTTGACCATATAGGCATAGTGAGTGGCTATAAATCCATCATATTTCAGCCTATCCACATGATACCTAACCCTGGTAGACCTGCGCAAAATAGGCTCACTTCTAGGTCCTCTCAAAACATCCCTGGTCTTCCTTACTCTGGGTGTACCAATAGAAGGAATACCCAACTCATCATCAATGCTCTGTTCTGAGCCACTAGATTCACCTCCACATAAGAGTGACTTGCATTCACATCAAACATGGGCTGATCTACCTTCTCTTTTCCTTTTCGTGATACCTGTGTACCACTATCTGCATTGCTTTGAGGAGATTCTCCTAATCTCAATCTGCCTGTCCATGGCAAAGTATGTGAACCACTGCTAGAGAACACTACAGGTCCACTAATATTTTGTGATTGCTACTATGAATTCTGTGCAGCATTACCATTTTATGCATCTACATCATCAATCACATTTACTGGTTTATACCAGCTGCTCATCTCATCAAAAACAACATATCTGCTCACTATAAACTTACGAGTAGAAGGGTTATAGCATCTATACCCTTTCTGCTGCAGAGAATAACCAATAAAGATGTACTTCTCAGCTTTTGGATCCAACTTGGACCTCAACTCATCTGGCACATGAACATAGGCAATGCAACCAAAAATTTTCAAATGACAAATATCTGGTTTCCTACCAGTATACATCTCCTCTGGTGTCATGCCATGTATTGTTGCAGTGGGTGTTCTGTTTATTATGTAAACCGCTGTAGCAACTACTTCAGCCCAATAATAATCTGATAGGCCTTTTTCATTTAGCATGGCCCGAGATACCTCTCCAATATGCCTGTTTTTCCTTTCTACAAGTCCATTTTGTTGTGGGGTATGACTGCATGAATATTGCTGCTTTATTCCATGCTCTTGCAAGAACCTTGCAAACTCATTTGAGAGGTACTCTCCCCCTCCATCTGACCTTAGGCATTTTATTTGCAGGCCTATTTCTTTTTCAACCATAGCTTTAAAAGCTTTGAAATGCCCAAACACTTCACTTTTCTTTTTCATAAAATGCACCCAAACTTTTCTGCTGTAGTCATCAATAAAAGTGACAAAATAATGATAGCCTCCAACAGATGCAGCTTTAGTAGTCCACACATCAGAGTGGATTAATTCCAATGGCTTCTTACTCTCTTGAACATGTCTAGGAAATGGTTTCCTTGCCTGTTTTCCAAATTGACAGGCTTCACATACCTTATGCATTTCTGAAACCTTGAATTTTGGCAATCCTGCAACAATGTTATGGGCTTGCATTGATTTATGTCGCTGTATATTAGCATGAACAATGCGTTTATGCCAGATATCAATATCTGCAACTACACCGGTCCCATGTGCAAACATTGCTACACTCAATTCAGGCATGTCCGCATCCAACGTAAACATCCTACCCTTCTTCTTTCCTTTTGCTATCAAGCGACCGTTATTTTTCATATCCTCAACAAAGCATCCATGAGGATTAAATCTGACCTGTAAGCCCTAGTCAACCATTTGATTAACAGAAACTAGGTTCTTGGTGATATTCGGGACATGAAATACATCAGACAGGTATTCATTTTTCCCATCCTGCATAGACAAAGGAATTTTACCAATCTGCACAATAGGATGTGCAGTTTCATCACCAGTCTCCACAAATCCTGCTATCCATTTTCCTTGCATCCTGCATCCATTCTGCATGACCTGTCATGTGGTTTGATGCACCTGAGTCAACATACCACACATCATTTCTTTCTTTTTCTTTTGTCACAGAATTGATCATGTGCTGCACCATAAATAGATGCTCATTTCTGTCATCACCCTATCTACTAGAAGATGCATAATTGCCTTGCTGCAATTTTCCATTCATAATGTCATTCTGCTTTTTGTAGCAGTCTTTAGCCATATGACCCATTTTACCACAATAGTAGCATTCAACATTGTTGTTTGCATTTTGGCCTATCTGCCATCCACCACGACCTCTTTGGCTCCCCCATCCTTTAGAGTTACCACGTCCTCCTCCATAGGACTAGTTTTCTTAAGTTTGCTGCATATTTTGATTTCTACCATGGCCTCCAGATCGGCTTGCTCTACCTCTGCCTCTACCTCTTCCAACATTTGAGTAGAAGACAGTTTCTTTTGAAGTTCCTCCTGAAGAAGATGCACCACCATTTCTCTGCTCTTTAAAAATTAGAAGAGCAAACAACTCCTCAAAATCAGGAAATTTTTCACGAATGGCAATGGATGTTCGGAACTATGCATAATCCTTTCCTAGACCATTCAAGGTCACAAAAACTAAATCATCATCTTCCACTGGCGACCCAATGGAAGCAAGTGCATCTGTAATTTTTTTCACCTTCATGTGGTAGTCATTGATGCTCATATTTTCTCTCTGCACATTGTGCAACTCTGCTTGAGCTGCATTTTCCTGGCTTGCGTATTTGTGATGTACATTTTTGCCAAAGTATCCCATGCCTCCTTTGGCATACTCGCATCCTGAATATGCACAATCATAGAGTCTAAAATACTGATAGACAGCCACTACATAAAATTTTTGGCTCTCTCATGCCATCCTTTAAATGCCTGCATTTCCTGTTGATTGGGAACATTAGGAGGAACTGGTTCTTCTTTATTTCCTATAATGAACTCCCAATAGCCTTTTCCCATAAGAAAATTCGTCATTCTAAAGTTCCATGCTTGGAAGTTGTTCTTGTCAAGCTTTTCAGTGACAATCTGTGAAAGAGAATTAGATGCCATTATAGAACACTGCAAAATATTCTATCACTGTAAAAAACACAGCTTTTGCCTCACAAGGGCAAATCTGCAAAACTGACAAAAGTGGTATTTGACCACACAGCCACTTCCTAGTGACGATTTTACATCAATAGGCAATAAGGATGATTCTGTAACTCCCAGTATCTCTGTGCACAGGCATACGATGCAATTTTTGCGCAACTTTTCACCGACCTATAGAGTAGTGGTCGCACAACAAAAATAGGGCCTTTTTCTCAGTGCTTGTGGAGAACTTCTGCCTTTAAAATGGGCCCCAAAATGGCCTTGAATCGGAAAAATAAAGTTACTGAGGGCTTTGCTCTCGCCCGCAGCATATATTGCCCTCTTGCCACACTATGAAGGGCGTCTCAATCTGAGACAATGCACTCTTGCACTTTCCAGCTATTCTACCTATAGAGATTTGCTCCCAAACTCGAAAAAGGAAAGCAACACTGTTCCTCTTACTAGAACACCGCAAACTTCGTTTGCTTTCTTGAGCTCCTTACCACAAATCAGGCTCTAATACCATGTGAAGATAATGGGAGAGAAGGAAGGAGTCTGACTTGTGGCTTTCTCACATACACAATGGGGGAATACACACAAAGGTGGAGGCTGAAAATAGTTTTCCTCTTCTTAGTTGTGAAAGCCAAAAGAACTCTAGTACAAAGAAATAGAAGAACCCTATATGTGGGTCTCAAACCAAACTTAGCTAACTAAGGTGGCATACTAACTGAGCCACGAATTAGAGTACATAAGGATAGCTGTCATCCAACTATTATTCATGGGGGTGTACCAACCGCATCTGCAGCTAACAAGTCGGTGACATAAATGCACAACGGTCACCCTGGCATATCACGAGTGGAGCTCGATATCGCAACAATTATACACCCTAATTTTACACAAATCGAGACATTGTCTCATAGACTATCCAACCCCTACAAGGCAGCCCAAGTAATGCAAAACTTTGCTCGTTTGAACTGCCAAGAACTCGTATTGCTCAATCCAATCAGATTGCACCAATCCATCCAAAAACATTTTGTGCTGATAACAATTTGAATATTTTACTTGCTTCTCAAGAGAAACAGGACCTAATGCTAAAGCTTTATGCTGAGTTTGCCTAAGTTTTTAGTTTTTTAGAAGGGATCCAACGAAGCTTTAAGGGAGAAAACTCCCTTTTGTAATGTTAAATTCACTAGACATCTGCTTTAGGTAGAAACGACATGTTTCTGGTTTCTATAGCCTACCCCTGGTAGGGAAATGCTAATAAATGTTGCACCTTTTTTTTTCACTGAAATCACTAAACCATCTTCCATGGGGTCCATGTTCAAATCATGGCGAGGCGACACCGACTGGTTTGAGTCCCATGGTGACGGATGTGAAGATAGTGGGAGAGAAGGAAGGAGTCTCACTTGCGGCTTTCTCACATACACAATGGGGGAATACACACAAAGGTGGAGGCTGAAAACTGTTTTCCTCTTCTTAGTTGTGAAAGCCAAAAGAACTCTAGTACAAAGAAATAGAAGAACCCCATATGTGGGTCTCAAACCTAACTTAGCTAACTAAAGTGGCATACTAACTAAACCACGAACTAGAGTAGATAAGGATAGCTATCATCCAGCTATTATTCATGGGCGGTGTACCAGCTGCATCTACAGCTAACAAGTCGGTACCAACCTCAATGTGCTTTGTTCTAGCATGATAGATTGGGTTATTTGCCAAGTGTATACTGCTCATGTTGTCACAATAAATGACAACTGGCCCATCTGTAGACTGATGCATATCATAAAGTAGCTTATGCAACCAAGCTACCTCACATGCAGCCATTGCTGCACCCCTGTACTCAGCCTCTCTACTTGACAAGGCAACTGTAGGCTGTTTCTTGCTGCTCCAAGTGACTACAACACTCCCAAAAGAGAACACATATCCACTGGTAGATCGTCTATGAGAAATACTACCAGCCCAATCAGCATCAGTGTATCCATGCAACTGTATCTGAACCCCAGCCTCATAAAATAGTCCATACTGCAATGTGGACTTCACATACCTGAGTATGTGTCTAGCCGCATCCAAATGCGGTTTCCTTGGAGCCTGCATAAACTGACTTACCAATCCAACAGCATAGCTGGTAATAGTCATATAAATATAACTTCCTACTATGCGTCTGTACATAGTAGGGTCTTCCAGAAGCTCACGTGCATCTGTGCTCAGCTTCACATTCTCCTCCAAAGGAACTAAAATAGGCTTACAGCATGTCATCCCATATTTGGACAACATGTCCAATCCATACTGCCTCTGCAAGAGCTGTATCCCACTTGGTGATCTAATCACCTCAATGCCCAAGAAATAACGCACCTCAATGCCCACTTACAGCCAATTGCATTCTTGTCTTTAGGCAAAGGCACCAATTCCCATGTAGCATTTGCTTCCAAGGCATCCATTTCTTCATCCATGGCTTTCTCCCATATTTCTTTTCCCATGGTTTGCTCAAAAGAAGTGGGTTCTGGTTCCTGTATCACTTTGACCATATAGGCATAGTGAATGGCTGTATATCCATCATATTTCAGCCTATCCACAGGATACCTAGCTTTGGTAGACCTGCGCAAAATAGGCTCACTTCTAGGTGCTCTCAAAACATCCCTTGTCTTCCTTACTGCAGGTGTAACAACAGAAGGAATACCCAACTCATCATCAATGCACTGTTTTGAGCCACTGGATTCACCATCCACATAAGAGTGACCTGCATTCACATCAAACATGGGCTGATCTACCTTCTCTTTTCCTTTTCATGATACCTGCATACCACTATCTACATTGCTTTGAGGAGATTCTCCTGATCTCAATCTGCCTGTCCATGGTGAAGTATGTAAACCACTGTTAGAGGACACTGCAGGTCCACTGATATTTTGTGATTGCTGCTGTGAATTCTATGCAGCATTACCATTTTGTGCATCTACATCAATCATCACATTTACTTGTTTATACCAGCTACTCATCTCATAAAAAACAACATCTCTGCTCACTGTAAACTTACGAGAAGAAGGGTTATAGCATCTATACCCTTTTTGCTGCAGAGAATAACCAATAAAGGTGCACTTCTCAGCTTTTGGATCCAACTTGGACCTCAACTCGTCTGGCACATGAACATAGGCAATGCAACCCAAAATTTTCAAATGAGAAATGTCTGGTTTCCTAACAGTATACATCTCCTCTGGCATCATGCCATGTATTGTTGCAGTGGGAGTCCTGTTCATTATGTAAACTACTGTAGCAACTACTTCAGCCCAATAATAATCTGGTAGATTTTTTTCATTTAGCATGGCCCGAGATACCTCTCCTATATGCCTGTTTTTCCTTTCTGCAAGTCCATTTTGCTGTGGGGTATGACTGCATGAATATTGCTGCTTTATGCCATGCTCCTGCAGGAACCTTGCAAACTCATTTGAGAGGTACTCTTCCCCCTCCATCTGACCTTAGGCATTTTATTTGTAGGCCTGTTTCTTTTTCAACCATAGCTTTAAAAGCTTTGAAATGCCCAAACACTTCACTTTTCTTTTTCATAAAATGCACCCAAACTTTTCTGCTGTAGTCATCAATAAAAGTGACAAAATAATGATAGCCTCCAACAGATGCAGCTTTAGTAGTCCACACATCAGAGTGGATTAAATCCAACGGCTTCTTACTCTCTTGAACATGTCTAGGAAATGGTTTCCTTGCCTGTTTTCCAAATTGACAGGCATCACATACCTTATGCATTTTTGAAACCTTGAATTTAGGCAATCTTGCAATAATATTTTGGGCCTGCATTGATTTAAGTCGCTGTACATTAACATGACCAATGCGTTTATGCCAAATATCAATATCTGCAACTACACCGGTCCCATGTGCAAACATTGCTACACTCAATTCAGGCATGTCTGCATCCAACATAAACATCCTGCCCTTCTTCTTGCCTTTTGCTATCAAGCGACCATTATTTTTCATATCCTCAACAAAGCATCCATGAGGATTAAATCTGACCTGCAAGGCTTGCTCAACCATTTGACCAACAAAAACCAGGTTCTTGGTGATGTGTGGGACATGAAATACAACAAACAGGTATTTCTTTTTCCCATCCTGCATAGACAAAGGAATTTTACCAATTTGCACAATAGGATGTGCAATATAATCACCAGTCTCGACAAATCCTGGTCTTTCCATTTTCCTTGCATCTTGCATCCATTCTGCATGACCAGTCATGTGGTTTGATGCACCTGAGTCAACATACCACACATCATTGCTTTCTTCTGCACTTGTCATAGAATTGGTCATGTGCTGCACCATAAATAGATGCTCATTTCTGTCATCACCTTGTCTACTAGAAGATGCATAATTCCCTTGCTGCAATTTTCCATTCATGATGTCATTCTACTTTTTGTAGCAGTCTTTAGCCATATGACCGATTTTACCACAATAGTAGCATTCAACATTGCTGTTTGCATTTTGACCTCTCTACCATCCACCACAGCCTCTTTGGCTCCCCCTGCCTCTAGAGTTACCACGTCCTCCTCCATAGGACTGGTTTTCTTGAGTTTGCTGCATATTTTGATTTTTACCATGGCGTCTAGATTGGCCTCCTCTACCTCTGCCTCTACCTCTTCCAACATTTGAGTAGAAGACAGTTTATTTTGAAGTTCCTCCTGAAGAAGATGCACCACCATTTCTCTGCTCTTTAGAAATTAGAAGAGCAAACAACTCCTCAAAATCAGGAAATTTTTCACGAACGGCAATGGATGTCTGGAATTGTGCATAATCCTTTCCTAGACCATTCAAGGTCACAGAAACCAAATTATCATCTTCCACTAGCGACCCAATGGAAGCAAGTGCATCTGTAATTTTCTTTACCTTCATGTGGTAGTCATTGATGCTCATATTTTCTCTCTGCACATTGTGCAACTCCTGCTTGAGCTGCATTTTCCTGGCTTGCATATTTGTGCTGTACATTTTTGCCAAAGTATCCCATGCCTCCTTTGGTGTACTTGCATCCTGAATATGCAGAATCATAGAATCCAAAATACTAATAGACAGCCAGTACATAACTTTTCTAGCTCTCTCATGCCATCCTTTAAATGCCTGCATTTTCTGTTGATTGGGAACATTAGGAAGAATTGGTTCTTCTTTATTTCCTATAATGAACTCCCAATAAGCCTTTTCCCATAAGGAAATTCGTCATTCTAAACTTCCATGCTTGGAAGTTGTTCTTGTCAAGCTTTTCAGTGACAATTTGTGAAAGAGAATCAAACGCCATTACAAAACGATGCAAAAATTTATGTTACTGCAGAAAAAAACACAGCTTCTGCCTCACACAGGCAAATCTACAAAACTGACGAAAGTGGTATTTGACCACACAATCACTTCCTAGTGACGATTTTGCATCAACAAGCAATAATGATGATTTTGTAACTCCCAATATCTGTGCGCATAGGCATACAATGCAATTTCTGCGTTAACTTTTCATCGACCTATAGAGCAGTGGTCGCACAGCAAAACCAAGGCCTTTTCTGAGTGCCCACGAAGAACTTCTGCCTTCAAAACAGGCCCCAAAATGGCCTAGAATAAGAAAAATAAATTCATCATGGGCTTTGCCCTCCCCCGCAGCATATAATGCCCTCTCGCCACACCACAAAGGGTGTCTCAATCTGCAACAGTGCACTCTTGCACTTCCGGCTGTGCTACCTGTAGAGATTTGCTCCCAAACTCAAAAAAGGAAAGCAACACTGGTCCTCTTATCAGGACACCACAAACTTGGTTTGCTTTCTTGAGCTCCTTACCACGAACCAAGCTCTGATACCATGTGAAGATAGTGGAAGAGAAGGAAGGAGTCTCACTTACGGCTTTCTCACATACACAATGGGGGAATACACACAAAGGTAGAGGCTGAAAACAGTTTTCCTCTTCTTAGTTGTGAAAGCCAAAAGAACTCTAGTACAAAGAAATAGAAGAACCCTATATGTGGGTCTCAAACCAAACTTAGCTAACTAAAGTCACATACTAACTGAGCCATGAACTAGAGTAGATAAGGATAGCTATCATCCAGCTATTATTCATGGGCGGTGTACCAACCGCATCTGCAGCTAACAAGTTGGTGACATAAATGCACAACGGTCACCCTGGCATATCACAAGTGGACCTCGATATCTCAACAACGGATGCTCACTTGGGCTTTCTAGACAGGGCAGGCAGATGAGTGTGAAGAATAAAGAGCGGACACGCTTTTATTGGAGGGGACACTGTTTGTCAATTTGTGGGTGGATGAGTGCAAACCCCTGTAAATTTTCACTAGTATGTGCGTTGCTGGGGCACAACATCATTGTACCCAGTTTTTGTGGAGAGGGTGCCACATGGCAAGCCCTTCACACCACTTCTTGTCTTGTTTCTTTGTTTTTTTTAAACCTCATTTCAGGAGCTTTGTGAAGGTGACACGTGTAGACAAAAGCGTTGAGTTCTAGAGAGAGAACAATTCCAATTGGATATTAGATTAGATTGTTGTATCACATTTGTTTTCCCACGCTCCCCAAAAACCCAACCTTATATCAAAAGGTGCACATTCCATGCATGCAATAAAGAGCTCCTTCTTCCTAACCTACAAAGAAAAATCGTACAATAAATGTTAAAGGCAAGGAAACACTAAGGATGAATGTTGAGCTAAGCACTACAACACCTATAAAAAACATGGTCATGATGATTCTAAGTGTTGGTATAATAAAAAATGCACTGCAGATGTTCATCAAGTGATGCTAGAAGCTAAGCCTAAAGTTGGACATCCATCAAGATCCAAACAAGGCAAAGGAAAAGGTGAGAGTGATAAAGGCAAAAATCAAGGACGATCATAGATTCAATTTATTTTGGTAATAAGAATCACACCAAAGTTGAGTCCAAATTCTAGCAAGAGAATCTAAAGATGCTCAAGAACAATGTGGAAAGGGGAGAAGTTAATCCTAACTACCGAGCCATTTTGATAGAAGTGTCTAGCTTAATAGAAGTAAATGTAGTTACTAGGTCATAGGGTCCTATCACTAGTTCTAAGAAGGGACCACTGACCAAAGATATCAATTGGAAGGAATAGAAGTAGGTCATGTTTAAAATCACTAGAGAAATTGAAGGGAAAATTGTGCAGAGCCGACAAATCCATGTGTCAGCAACACTAGACTTGGGAGAAGCTTCAACAAGCAAGCTCAATTTGAGTTGAGTGCCACTAAGTACTCGAGCCCAAAAGTGATCAACTCTTGGGAAATGTTTCGTGCTACAAAGGTTAGCATTGAAATGATCGAATTGCTTTATATTTCCTCATAGAGAATTCTTCTTGTAGCAAATCCAAACTAAACAGTATGCCACCAAGGGAGTAGAGTCTCTTGTGACCATACCCATCATAATTAAGATTGAGGACTAAAACATTTATGGAGTAATTGTCAATGGTGGCGTGGATCCAACATTATCTCAAATGCTATTGTGAAGCATCTAAATCTTAAAATCTTAGGCCTTCTCCATTTCGAATATGCTAGTTGGACCAATGAGCCAATAGGTATGCTTTTAGATGTTGTAATCACTATTGAAGGAGTACATTATAAAGTCAATTTAATTATTATCCCGATGGAAGAAAATTCCTACCCATTGCTAATGGGTAGACCATGGTTGAAAAGTGGTAAATTACTGCATGATTGGAATAATGATGTTGGGGAGTGGTGGGAGAAAAGAGATGCATCATGACAAGAGATGAGAACACGAGAACAAGCCAAAAGTGTGTTCCATTGATGGTGAGAGAGAAACTTCTCATTTATAGAGTGGGAGAGAGGGTGTCCTAGCTCATAGGCACCTCTCCTACCTCAAAGGCAATCACGCCTACATCATAGGGCTTCGTAAATCATTGGTGCCTCCTTAAGAGGACTCCTTCTACTACATCATCACTTGTGTCATGGTCCTAGATAGTACTATGCACCTTAGAGTAAGCCCTTTATCACAAATATCCCAACATACCCCCCCTCAAGGTTTGCCTCATGCTATGTCAAGGATACATCTAGTCACATAGTTTCACAAGCCATCTCATGGTGGTCAAGGATAAATCAATGGCTAGGATCTCATGCTAGCAAGGGTGCCCAAGGGTCAAGGTTTACAAAAATGAGATAAAACCCCCCCAAATGGTTATCTCTCTTGCATGTACAAGGATTAATCTTAGGCCTTTGTATGGACCTAGTTTCTCATGTTGCAAGAGGTACCATGGAGGCAGACACATATCACAAGGCCTACATCACATGGTGAGTAGAGGTGATTTACAAAGACTATAAGAACTAAAACACATAACCATAACATTCTTTTTGGAGTACTACTCTAGGCAAAGAACCTCAAAATTGACTACATGACCAAGTGATGACAAAAGGTCAAAGAGGTTGGACTTTAGAAGGTTCAATCTTTATCTTCAGAAGGAAATTCCAACTCTGAAATATAATGCACAAAATCATCTCCCAAACCTAATGAAATAATTCCATAGGATTTCTCTATCCTTTTAGCATCTTCTAGTGTTGTTTAAGTAGAGTCAATTGCTTTCCCCTTTCCTTTGGTTGTGGTGGATTCACCATCTTCTAATGACTGATTCCCTAGCTTGACTAAATCCCACAAATTCTCCTTCATAAGCACAAATTTAATTTTTATTTGCCAAGTATGGAAGCCTTGGCCATTGAATTTGTCTATTTTAAAGATAGCCATGAGAGGGTCTTACCTTTATGATAAGGCAGTGTCTACTCTCTTACAAATGGCTATAAATTTCAACCATACAAGTGCATAATGCAAGCAATGAAATCAGAGAATCCTAGTCTTTTTATATAAGAATAATAGCTTTGTCTTCACAAGCTTTGTCACTTTTCTATTGACATATCTAGGTGCTTCTTTCTTCTTCTTCCCTTTTGCTTTCACATATGAAGCATTAGAAGAGCAACAAGAGCTAGGCATTGTAAACAATCATAACCAATCTAAAAATTTACTGTAAATAAAGTATCCTCAACATATTTGAACTTGCATCAAGCATCCATTTCCCAAACTATCAAGAATATGAACCAGAAATAGTAGTAATCTTGGAGACCAAAATTTGCATTGATGGAAGCAAAAATTAAAGGGACTTTGAAGTAGAAATAAATCTTGTATAGTAGCCAAGGTCTACACCAAAGGATGGGTGCAATTGGCTGTCAAGTTGCCATAGACAAGATGAAGAAGTTTCACTGGTTTTTCTTTAAATTCTCCTCACTCTAGCAACCATTTGGTCTAAAAATTCATAAGGAGATAGCTTGCAACATTGTCCAACCTGTGCTCAAAGGGCAGGTTGAAATTTTTGCTATAGAAGGAGAATTATAAAGTTTGTCAGGCAAAGTTTGTGTTGATATGGGATGTAGAGGGCAAATGTTGGGAAACTCTCTAAGGTGGAGGTGCGTCATACTAAGGTGGAACTATAATTCAAAGGGTTTGAGTCATGGCACACTACAGAGGGAGAACAAGCTCTTACAAAAATCTCCAAAAAAGAGGCAAAATGGAGAGAAGGAGGTAGAAGTGAGAGGAAGAAGATGATAGTGCGGAAAACTAGGGGGCTAAAGGGTTTTCTAGAACCTTAAGCTCTAGTGGGAGAGAAGAGATGCATCATGACAAGAGAGAAGAACACGAGAAGAAGCCAAAGTGTGTTCCATTGACGGTGAGAGAGAAACCTCTCATTTATAGAGTGGGAGAGAGGGTGTCCTAGATCATAGGCACCTTTCCTGCCTCAAAGGCATTTAGCCCTACATCATAGGGACTTCCTAAATCATTGGCACCTCCTTAAGAGGATGCCTTCTACTGCATCATTACTTGTGTCATGGTCCTAGATAGTACTAAGTGTGCTTCACTACACACACACACAAACATGTGACTACTACTAAATGCACAAATGCACCTTAGAGCCAGCCCTTGATCACAAATATCCCAACAAATGAGGTAATGACTATTAAGAGTGGAGATATAGAGGTACAAATCCCTACCAACCCAAGTAAGATGTTGAGCAGCTGTCAACCCAAAGAACTTGAAGTGAAAGACCAATATCTGTAGGATGTTGAATCTCGGCTGATGGAAATGAAAACTTTTCTTGTTGGAGAGATTGAGATATTCCAAGTGGTAAACTGTTCACGATCTCAAGTAGAAGATAAATGAAGAGAAGTCAGCAGAACAACATGACTTGTACCCTCACTTCACTAAGGATGTGATTGGATAACATGAGATAGTTGATCCAAAACTCACAATTACTCGACTTGGTATAGAGCACTTAGTTAAGATTCAATTCAAAAACTCAAACTCGGCATGACTAAGGAGCCACAACCAATAGTGGTAAATGCTCATTTGGTGGATGGTCAACTCCAAGTTGTCCAAAAAAAAAAAACCCAATGTAAAGATTTGTTTGCATGGAGTTACAAAAATCTATAGAGAGTTTCCCCAAAAATATGCCTCCACAAAATTCCCCTGGCACCAAAGTGTAATTATAGCATGATCGAGCATGAAGGTCTTGGCTGGTGTACATTGTGCAAAAGTTTTTGCTCAAAAATCCATTCATCTTCTATGTTAATCATTATCCTTTAATTAATTAATAAATCACTAATCCAAGGAAGTTTGGTTAGATGGGTGATGTTTAAATATATATATATATATATAAATAAAGATGGCTGATGTTATTGTAGGAGTTCAGTTTGGTTAGGTGGCTGATGTTATTATAGGAGTTCAGTTTTAGAACTATTCACAAACTAAGAAAATCACATGAAGGGGAAAATTATTTGTCTCAATTACAAGTTTCATGTGAAGTCAAAGGAGTCAGTAATGATCTACAAGATGCTCATTTGGTTGTTGTGGATTTCATAGAAATCAATATGATGAGATGCTACAGTATCTATCACAAGGGACCTTCCTAAGCATCACCCCAAAGATAAATGTAAGTAGTTGGCATTGAAGGTTTGAAAGTATAGTTTGATTGGTGACAATTGTGTCACCAAGGTGCAGATGGGGTGGAAGTAGCATGGAACACAACCCATTACTATTGCAACACCCCATCTGCACCTTGTGTGTTATAGTAATGTTACGGTTTAGCTAGCAAATTTGTAGGGATCGAGTAATTATTAAGTCATTTAATGGAAGCCAATAAAGCCATATTAGGCATTGACTTGTTTGGTCACAATGTGTAGTCCAAAATTAGATGGAGAAATACCAAGTGGTCAAGAGTCCCGTAATATTGACTAAACTAAGAGTGACCATGGGATGGACACAGATATTTCTCTAGTTGAGGTGTCACATGTAGCAATAACTAGAAGAGTGCATCTCTACCAAAGTTGTTGCCTACAATTTCAAAGAGCATCTCAAAGTCTTTTGTGTAAAACTTCATAATGTGTTTTTCAACTGTTTAAGCCTTTTGTGCCCTTGTCCTTGTTTGCAATCATCCATCACCCTCTATGTCCACCACATTTCCATTGTATCCACCCTAGCTTTGGATATGGCCTCATCACCCCTCCTTCTTCTGATGCTAAAGACTACTAAATAGATGCTAAAGAGAAATGACCTATATGCATATGTGAATCTACCCTAGTAAGAGGGTTGGGATGCTAAGGTAGTAGAGAAGCTGCTCAAGGTATATAATGTTGTAGAACATAGCCTCTCCACCAACAATTTATATGTCTGCCTCAACAAATGGCATTTTGCAAAAGTATTCAAGCTCCCTCCAATACCTTGGGTAGTGTTAAGTCAACACTGGTGCTGAGTAGTGCCCCACTGTGCTAGATCTTTGAGCCAAGAAGATTTTTTGCACTTATAGGGGTATTTGATTAGTAGGGCCATATTTGAAGGGATGCATCCCTTTAAGCTCCCATTGAAATACATTAGCCTAAAGAAAAGAAAGTGTACATTCCCACTTTTTATGTTGCAAAGGCCTTGGCTGCTAATGAAGACCAAATCTTGCCACGCACCATGCTTTTGAAGTTGCCAAAAACAAAATGCAAAAAAACTAATTTGAGTATACAATAGAAACATACTACAATACACATTTTATAAAAACCAACACATCCTTTAGAAAACACGTTCAAGCATGCAATATATTAATTGTTATTCAATCACGCTCTATTAAAAGAATATGAAATATTCATTTAAAAGAAACTGTAAGAATAAGTAAATAGCCATGGAAGGAGTATAGCTCAAACTCAGGGAGTTTGATCCCCAAATATCCTGAGGCCAAAGCATCCAGGCAACGTGCACAGGTTGTATGTTCTCGCTACTGCAAGCTGCTATTAAGTGTCTCGTGGAAGTTAAGCTTCGCCACTCTAGGTTTTGAGCCTAATACACAGGTTTTGAACCCCAAATGACTTAAGGCGTGAGGGCGCTTAGGGAGTTTGAGCCCCAAATCACCTAAGCCTTGGAGGTGTGAGGCTAACACAAGCGCTATTTGGGGGACATTAGGAACACCTCCTAATGCCAAGCTTGTCCCAAGCACTCTAATATGATTAACACAAGTGCTATTTCCACTAGTAGGGAGAGATGGAAAGAATAGCAATATGCCTTAGCACCCTACAGGCCCAAGAGCCTTTGATTGTAAAGAGAAGGAGAGTGCTAAAAGGAAAAGGGTTGGCCCTCCCTTCAAAAGGTGAGGCCAAAGTGTTGACTTTGGTCTTCATTGTTGTTTGCACCAGTTTGAATACAAGCCCCCTCTTCTCTTCCAAGAGAGTCTTTTGGGTGTTCTCTTATTTCCATTGTAGTGCCCTTGTGTTTTGCAGTCCATCCCCCTTCACCCTCCTCTTCCCTTCTCCTTCTCCCTCCCTTCTCCCCTTTCTTCTCCCCTCTCCCCCTGCCCTCTTTCTCACATGGAAACACATTGCAACAATCTGGAGGCCGCTTGAGTGACACTTGCGGGGACGGCTTGTGCCTTGCATTGCTCTCACAAGGAGTAGCTTGGAGTGGAGGCTCCATCGGCATCTCTTAAACATCCCCATGAAACTTGAGTCACTGTCGAGACCCACACAACAAGATATTGAGGCAAGATACGAAAAAGAAAAATGATTTTTGAAAAAAAGCAAAAAGCCTAAAAGGGACATGCCATAGATGGGACATGAGTGTGCAACGTGTAATTTATTGGTGCAAGAGAAGTGAAATTTTGAATGCAAGTGTAGGAGATCTCAAATATTATGACATCTTGGTGGCTAGATGTTTTTTCCCTCCAACTATACACATCACTAACTTGTGCACCCTAAACATGCACAAAGAGGCCCAAAATGACTATAAAAGAAATGGCTTCTAGCGGGTTTGATGTTGTGTATTAAGAAATGGAGGAACCTTTTGACATGCTATTATGGGCCCCATTGCAAGAAACCAATTTCAAAAAAGAACCAATGAAATATGATAAATACTATTGGATTTATTCAAAGAGCATTGCACATGTACGGATTGAGTTTTTCCTATTGCATCCATTTACAGGTGAATTAAGCTACAAATATCACCAAAGATCAATGTATTCAGACCACCATCAGAAGCTCCATAAGTATGGGGCACATTTTTTTGAAAACATTACCTTTCCAACCAAATATAAAAGATTTATTGAGCTTGCCCTCTATGTGCACAATTGCAGTGCCACATATTGGAAACCTCGTAAAGCATAGCAAATAGTCTCAATTTGTTGCCTCCTTTTGTACTTTAGAAGCTCAAGGAATGCACTTTTAAGTGAAAATTTGCTTTCATATATGTGTAGAATAATTATTTGATGTTCTTAAAATATATTGGATATGCATTATAGTCTATATACATCATAGGCATAATATTATTTGCAATAGTTTTCAAGACACCAATCATGTAATGTTTTGATCTCACATTCAATTTCAAAATATGTAGATTAGTTTAAACACCAAGTTTGTCATATTCCATTAAGTAATTCATAAGTTACAAATTGATCAAGTTATCCATATGCAATATATCCCTCGAAAAATTCACAAAAAATGGCTACACCAACCTCGTCCTTCTAAACAAATGGTCCATCTTTACACCATGTTTACATGTTGAATTAAAGGGACTTTTGAATTCATGATTAGAAATTCCATGCAATATGTATTCACTATGAAAAACTTAAAAAAGGTGTGGAGATGATCTACATAGGAGTTTAATAGATAACTATGGAGTGGAGGTTAGAAATTTATGGATTTTTTGACTTTTTAGATTTACTAGGCCATATTTGTGTGGAGTTGACACATGTGGTATAGCAAATATACCCAAATTTAGAGTTGTGTGGGTCATTATTGATTGGAGGAGCAGAAGCAAGCTAGGAATAGGCTCCTCTGCTCCTCTCATCCCCCTCTCAATGCTTTTTCCCCACTCTTGGCTGGGCTGAACTTCATGGCCTAGCCTAGGGGATTAGAATTCAGCTTGGAGTTATATTCAAGTCAATCTCACTCAGTTTGATCTCTAGGAGGCTCCTCTCTGGTCACCATTCTGCTCAAAGTCATTGCTTCAAACTTGTTTCTACATAGTCAAAGTATCAACAATAACTTTTTGAGGTTTGCTCAAATCACTTTGAAGTAAAAATAAAGTTTATTCTTTGGAATATAAGCTACATTTTTTTCCTTCAGGTTGAACTCAAAATTGGTGCCATTTGGTTGTGGTGGAAGTTGCAAGTAGAGGGGTTACTGATAGATTGTTTTCTTTTATGGGAGACATGAAACCAGAGAAGCAGGTGCTACCAATAGTAGCTTCACCTTTTCCTAGCACTAGGAAAAATGAGGTAATTCTTCTTCTACAATAACAAGTTATCCTTCTAAAAAATGAGAACAATGAGATGAAGCACAAGTTTTAGGAGCTAGAAGAGAGATGAAGCACAAGGAGAACAATGAGATGAAGCAAAAGTTCTAGGAGCTAGAAGAGAGAGTAAAAGTGGCTGAGAGCAAATTGGAAAAGGCAAGTCCCATTGCAGCTTTGAATGATGAAGCTGTCTTTAGTCAAATGGACGAGATGCATGACATCCTCAAGGAGAGAATCAAGAGAAGCTCAAAGGAGAGGTAAAAAGCTCCTTCGATGCACAAATGTCTACTCAACTACAGAAGGAAGTTAAAGAGCAAGCTAATAGATTGTGCAAGTCAAGAATGCTCAGGATCATTGGAGGTTTACCTAACAATTGGTACATAGTAGAAGACTCTTATGAAGAGACTCATGAGAAAATCAACAAAGCTTTACCAAGATTTGAATGGGAAGACTTGGAGTTTAATATTGGCCAAGATGGAGCCTTACCTATTAGATATGCTCAATGCCCCACCCTCCTAGTAACCACCAATGGTCCAAGGTGCTCAAGTTGTAAGGCCCCCATATGAGGAGAAGCCATGTGTGAGCCCGGGACACTGGATGGATCCTGACTTGCATGTTAGATGAGGTTTATGAATGAGACCGTTGATGGTAGAAAGGTGAACTATGTGAGTCTAACCTACGGGGTAGGTAAGGTGGTAGCACAATGAGGCACATCGTCTTGATTGTGTGGGAGCCCCTTACTCTTGTTGAGGGCCCCCGAGGCGATAGTATAGGGAATATTCCTTGAATATTCCATGGACGACTAGGGGTTCCACTGACTAGGTTGACTAGTCAGCTTCATTGACTAGGTTGACTGGTCAGTTCCACCAACTATGTTGATCCAACTACTGCCCTCATAGCTATAAAGAGGTGACCTCCCCAGTCCATTGTATTAGATCAGATCTTCTAGCTAGTAGCTCTTCACCTAGTATCTGCCTAGATCGCCATCTAAGCTCCACTGTGGGAGTGCACGGGTGGACGGAGCCATCATCTGTACTACATCATTATTGAAGGAAAAGTTTGTTCGTCTCCAGTTTGCTGTGTACTCTCTATTCTTTGTTCAGTTTTTGTTCTGCTACGTCATGTAATTTAACATGGTATCAAAGCCCAGGTGGCTCTAAGGATCGAAGAGTAGAAGAGAGGCGAGGGCTTCAACAACATAAAAAGTGATGGCAACAGGAAGCATCTCGAGTTCAACAGCTGCAGCTGCACCAACTGCACCAACAATCCAGGTATTGAGGCTTTGCCCACCAGCCTTCACTGCTAGATGGTACCAACTACACTCTATGGAAGTTTAAAATTACTACTATTCTGTGTGAAGATAGTGGGAGAGAGGGAAGGAGTCTCACTTGCAGCTTTCTCACTTACACAATGGGGGAATACACACAAGTGGAGGCTGAAAACAGTTTTTCTCTTCTTAGTTGTGAAAGCCAAAAGAACTCTAGTACAAAGAAATAGAAGAACCCTATATGTGGGTCTCAAACCAAACTCAACTAACTAAGGTGGCATACTAACTGAGCCACAAACTAGAGTAGATAAGGATAGCTGTCATCCAGCTATTATTCATGGGCGGTGTACCAACTGCATCTGCAACTAACAAGTCGGTGACACAAATGCACAACGGTCACCCTGGCATATCACGAGTGTAACTCGATATCTCAACACTCCCCCTCGAGCTCAATCCCAATTCTTGCACACCAAGCAGGTCTCTGAACTTGCGCAGCTTCTCTGCGCCCAATGCCTTCGTGAATATGTCAGCTACCTGATCCTCTATGCTGACATAAACTAGATCAATAAGACCTAGTAAAACCTTCTCCCGCACATAGTGATATTGCACCTCAATGTGCTTTGTTCTAACATGATAGACTGGGTTGTTTGCCAAGTGTATACTACTCATGTTGTCACAATAAATGACAACTAGCCCATCTGATGCATATCATAAAGTAGCTTATGCAACCAGGCATTACTGCACCCCTATACTCAGCCTCTGTGCTTGACAAGGCAACTACTACTCCAGGTGACTGCAGCACTCCCAAAAGAGAACACGTATCCACTGGTAGATCGTCTATCAGAAATACTACCAGCCCAATCAGCATCAGTGTATCCATGCAACTGTATCTGAACCCCAGCCTCATAAAATAGTCCATACTGCAATGTGGACTTCACATACTTGAGTATGTGTCTAGCCGCATCCAAATGCGGTTTGCATAAACTGACTTACCAATCCAACAGCATAGCTTAGATCTGGCCTGGTAATAGTCATATAAATCAAACTTCCTACTATGCGTCTGTACATAGTAGGGTCTTCCAGAAGCTCACCTGCATCTGTGCTCAGCTTCACATTCTACTCCAAAGGAATTGAAATAGGCTTACAGCTTGTCATCCCATATTTGGATAGCATGTCCAATCCATACTGCCTCTGCAAGAGCTGTATCCCACTCGGTGATCTAATCACCTCAATGCCCAAGAAATAACGCAGCTCTCCCAAATCCTTTATCTCAAACTTCTGCTTTAATAGCATGTTCACATAAAGGATATCTTCATCACTATCACCTGTGATGATCAAATCATCAACATAAATGACAAGCAGCATAATACCTTTCTCTGTTTTTCTCACACAGAGTGAGAAATCTGCCTTGGAAATCTGAAAGCCAATAGTGACAAGATACTGTCCTATCTTGTCAGACCATGCTCTAGGTGCTTGCTTCAAGCCATACAAGGCTTTCTTCAACCTGCAAACAAACTCAGGATGAATAGCATGAACATAACCTGGTGGCTGCTCCATAAAGACCTCTTCTTGCAAATCACCATGCAAGAAGGCATTCTTTACATCCATCTGATGTAAAGACCATCCCTTTGATGCAGCCATAGCAATGACTACTCTTACAGTTGCCATCCTTGCAACCGGATTGAATGTTTCTTCATAATCAATGCCATATGTCTGTGCATACGCCTTGACAGCCTTGTATCTATTCACAGAACCATCTGCATTGTGCTTGATCTTATAGACCCACTTACAGCCAATTGCATTCTTGTCTTTAGGCAAAGGCACCAATTCCCATGTAGCATTTGCTTCCAAGGCATCCATTTCTTCATCCATGGCTTTTTCCCATTTTTCATTTCCCATTGCTTGCTCAAAAGAAGTAGGTTCTGGTTCCTGTATCACTTTGACCATATAGGCATAGTGAATGGCTGTAAATCCATCATATTTCAGCCTATCCACAGGATACCTAGCTCTGGTAGACCTACACAAAATAGGCTCACTTCCAGGTGCTCTCAAAACATCCCTGGTCTTCCTTACTCTAGGTGTAACAACAGAAGGAATACCCAACTCATCATCAATGCTCTATTCTGAGCCACTGGATTCACCATCCACATTAGAGTGACCTGCATTCACATCAAACATGGGCTGATCTACCTTCTCTTTTCCTTTTTGTGATACTTGCATACCACTATCTGCATTGCTTTGAGGAGATTCTCCTGATCTCAATCTGCCTGTCCATGGCGAAGTATGTAAACCACTGCTAGAGGACACTACAGGTCCACTGATATTTTGTGATTGCTGCTGTGAATTCTGTGCAGTATTACCATTTTGTGCATCTACATCAATCATCACATTTACTTGTTTATACCAGCTACTCATCTCATCAAAAACAACATCTCTACTCACTGTAAACTTACGAGAAGAAGGGTTATAGCATCTATACCCTTTCTGCTGCAGACAATAACCAATAAAGATGCACTTCTCAGCTTTTGGATCCAACTTGGACCTCAACTCGTCTGGCACATGAACATAGGCAATGCAACCAAAAATTTTCAAATGAGAAATGTCTGGTTTCCTACCAGTATACATCTCCTCTGGCATCATGCCATGTATTGCTGGAGTGGGAGTCCTGTTCATTATGTAAACTGCTATAGCAACTGCTTCAGCCCAATAATAATCTGGTAGATTTTTTTCATTTAGCATGGCCCGAGATACCTCTCCAATATGCCTATTTTTCCTTTCTACAAGTCCATTTTGCTATGGGGTATGACTGCATGAATATTGCTGCTTTATGCCATGCTCCTGCGAGAACCTTGCAAACTCATTTGAGAGGTACTCTCCCCCCTCCATCTGACCTTAGGCATTTTATTTGCAGGCCTGTTTCTTTTTCAACCATAGCTTTAAAAGCTTTGAAATGCCCAAACACTTCACTTTTTTTTTTCATAAAATACACCCAAACTTTTCTGTTGAAGTCATCAATGAAAGTGACAAAATAGTGGTAGCCTCCAATAGATGTAGCTTTAGTAGTCCACACATCAGAGTGGATTAATTCCAATGGCTTTTTACTCTCTTGAACATGCCTAGGAAATGGTTTCCTTGCCTGTTTTCCAAATTGACAGGCTTCACAAACCTTATGCATTTCTACAACCTTGAATTTTGGCAATCCTGAAACAATATTTTGGGCTTGCATTGATTTAAGTCACTGTATATTAACATGACCAATGCGTTTATGCCAGATATCAATATCTGCAACTACATCGGTCCCATGTGCAAACATTGCTGCACTCAATTCAGGCATGTCCGCATCCAACGTAAACATCCTGCCCTTCTCCTTTCCTTTTGCTATCAAGCGACCGTTATTTTTCATATCCTCAACAAAGCATCCAGGAGGATTAAATTTGACCTGCAAGCCCTGCTCAACCATTTGACCAATAGAAACCAGGTTCTTGGTGATGTTCGGGACATGAAATAAATCAGACAGGTATTTCTTTTTCCCATCCTGCATAGACAAAGGAACTTTACCAACCTGCACAATAGGATGTGCAGTATCATCACCAGTCTCCACAAATCCTGGTTTTTTCATTTTCCTTGCATCCTGCATCCATTCCGCATGACCTATCATGTGGTTTGACGCACCTGAGTCAACATACCACACATCATTTCATTCTTCTGCACTTGTCATAGAATTGGTCATGTGCTGCACCGCAAATAGATGCTCATTTCTATCATCACCCTGTCTACTAGAAGATGCATAATTGCCTTGCTGCAATTTTCCATTCATAATGTCATTCTGCTTTTTGTAGCAGTCCTTAGCCATATGACCCATTTTACCACAGTAGTAGCATTCAAAATTGTTATTTGCATTTTGGCCTCTCTGCCATCCACCACGGCCTCTTTGGCTCCCCCTGCCTCTAGAGTTACCATGTCCTCCTCCATAGGACTGGTTTTCTTGAGTTTGCTGCATATTCTGATTTCTACCACGGCTTGCAGATCGGCCCCCTCTTCCTCTGCCTCTACCTCTTCCAACATTTGAGTAGAAGATAGTTTCTTTTGAAGTTCCTCCTGAAGAAGATGCACCCCCATTTCTCTGCTCTTCAAAAATTAGAAGAGCAAACAACTCTTCAAAATCAAGAAATTTTTCACGGACGGCAATGGATGTCCGGAACTGTGCATATTCCTTTCCTAGACCATTCAAGGTCACAGAAACTAGATCATCATCTTCCACTGGCGACCCAATGGAAGCAAGTGCATCTGCAATTTTCTTCACCTTCATGTGGTAGTCATTTATGCTCAAATTTTCTCTCTGCACATTGTGCAACTCTTGTTTGAGTTGCATTTTCTTGGCTTGCGTATTTGTGCTGTAAATTTTTGCCAAAGTATCCCATGCCTCCTTTGGCGTACTTGCATCCTGAATATGCACAATCATAGAATCCGAAATACTGATAGACAGCCAGTACATAACTTTTCTGGCTCTCTCTTGCCATCCTTTAAATGCCTGCATTTCCTGTTGATTGGGAACATTAGGAAGAATTGGTTCTTCTTCATTTCCTATAATGAACTCCCAATAGCCTTTTCCCATAAGGAAATTCGTCATTCTAAACTTCCATGCTTGGAAGTTGTTCTTGTCAAGCTTTTCAATGACAATCTGTGAAAGAGAATCAGACGCCATTACAGAACATTGCAAAATATTTTGTCACTGTGAAAAAACACACCTTTTGCCTCACACGGGCAGATCTGCAAAACTAACGAAAGTGGTATTTGACCACACAGTCACTTCGTAGTGACGATTTTGCATCAACAGGCAACAAGCATGATTCTGCAACTCCCAATATCTCTGCACATAGGCTACGATGCAATTTCTACGGTAACTTTTCACTGACCAGCCGAGCAGTGGTCGCACACCAAAAACAGGCCTTTTTCAGAGTGCCTGCAAAGAACTTCCGCCTTTAAAAAGGGCCTCAAAATGGCCTCGAATCAGAAAAATAACGTCACACCGCGAAGGGCGTCTCAATCTGAGACAGTGCACTCTTGCACTTCTGGCTGTGCTACCTGCAGAGATTTGCTCCCAAACTCGAAATAGGAAAGCAACACTGGTCCTCTTACCAGGACACCGTGAACTTGGTTTGCTTTCTTGAGCTCCTTACGACGAACAAGGCTCTGATACCATGTGAAGATAGTGGGAGAGAGGGAAGGAGTCTCACTTGCGGCTTTCTCACTTACACAATGGGGGAATACACACAGGTGGAGGCTGAAAACAGTTTTCCTCTTCTTAGTTGTGAAAGCCAAAAGAACTCTAGTACAAAGAAATAGAAGAACCCTATATGTGGGTCTCAAACCAAACTCAACTAACTAAGGTGGCATACTAACTGAGCCACAAACTAGAGTAGATAAGGATAGTTATCATCCAACTATTATTCGTGGGCGGTGTACCAACCGCATCTGCAGCTAACAAGTCGGTGACATAAATGCACAACGGTCACCCTGGCATATCACGAGTGGAGCTCGATATCTCAACATTCTGGATTCATATGAGCTTCTGGAGACAGTACTGGAGACTGCTGACCCAGAACCACACGGGACCCTCGACCCAGCAAATCCGGGGAGTACGATACCTCCTAATGTCGACCTTCTATGAGCTTGGAAATGCAAGAATGCAGATGCTCTGTGTGCCCTGGTTACAAGTACTATTGATAGTGTTTTGACCTTGATTCAGCATAAATCTAAGGCAACTATGGCTTGGAACATATTGAAGAGTCAGTATGAGACGCGAAATCAGACAAGGATCCAAAACTTGGAGAATCAGCTCGCAGCTGAGAAGTTTAATGAAGGAGAGACAGCAGAGGTGTTCATAACCTAAATCAAAAATCTGCATGACCATATGGCTAGTGCTAGGATACAAAATACTATCGAAGAGCTAGCTTGACGGTGTCTCTGGATATGTCAACCAAGGTTTGATGAACCTGTAATAGTGCTTAACACTCAAGTGAGACCCCAACTATTGTCATTTGAGGAATTCTGAGCTTTACTTATGGAGGAGGAATTAAGGCTTAAAGCTCGAGATGGAGGCAGCAATGGGGATGCTGCATTCTCTGCCACTATGAAAGGCAAAGGTGGTTTCTCCACCAAAGGTGAGTCCTCTACTAATGGTGACAAAAAGAAGAAGGGCAACAAGAAGAAGTTTTAGGGAGAATGCTTCTACGACAAGAAGAAGGGCCTGCAGATTGCCAAGGCCAAGAAAGTAGATGAAAAGAATGGTACCCTAAAGAAGACGGACAAGGGGAAAGAGACAGCTAACACAGTGGAAGCAGAGTTGGATCTATTTCTGGCCATTGAGGAAGAGTATTCCTCAGTTCAAGAAGCTTTAACCACTGATTCATGGGTGTTGGATAGTGGTGCCTCCCTTCACATGACCTGCAAGAAGATCTATATTGTTCCATGCAGCCTCTATAGGAACCCATCACCATGACGGTTGGAAATAATGCAAATGCCCTATTGAGGGTACAGGTACGGTTTCATTTGTTTCTGTAAATGGAGATGTTAAGAAACTATCTAATGTGTTGTATGTTCCACAAATCAAGAGAAATTTGCTATCAGTTGCTTCCATAACTGACCTTGACCATGAGGTGAGGTTCAACAAGACAGGAGCAAAAATTTTGGATAGTGCTGGAAATCTTGTTGGCATAGGAGTAAGGAGGAACAACTTGTATGAGCTAAGTGCTCTTACATCCACCGTTGGAGTGGGCACAAGCAGACTTTGGCATGAAAGATTCAGCCACATGGGATTTGCAGTGCTGAAGGAGATGTAGAAGCAAGGTATGGTTGCTCACTTACCTACAGTCAGAGAAATCAAAGAACCGTGTGTAGCTTGCATGATGGGCAAGCAACAGAGAAAGGCATTCCCACAAGAAAGCATGAATAGAGCAAATGCTCCTCTAGAGTTGGTGCATGTTGACTTGTGCAGTAAGATGCCTACACAGGTCTTGGGGGGATCTTCCTATTTTTTATTGATTGTCGATGATTATAGTAGGAAGATGTGGGTGTCCTTTCTTCATGAAAAGGCTCAAGCTTTTGGTAAATTGAAAGAATGGCTATAGCTTGTTGAAAATGAAATAGGGAGAGAAGTGAAGCAAATCAGATCGGATGGTGGTGGTGAGTTTGTTTCTACAGAGTTTGGAGATTTTTGCAAGAGCAAAGGGATCAAGTGACAAACGATTACACCACATACATTTCAGCAAAATTCGGTTGTTGAATGCCGAATGCAGACTACCATGGAGATGGGGAGGTGTATGTTTAAAGGTGCTAGACTGCCAAACCACTTTTGGGCTGAGGCTATCAATACTGCCGTTGACATCCTTAATCGTAGCTATACAAAGGCACTCAAAGGTAAAACACCACATGAGGCTTACAGTGGTAAGAAGCCATCTGTCTCCCACTTCAGGATGTTTGGGTGTGAATGCTATGCGCATGTACTAGACAAAGAGAGAAATAAGCTACAACCAAAAAGCACCAAATGTATCTTCTTAGGCTATTGTGATGAGAAGAAAGCCTATAAGTTTTATGACCAAGAGGCAAAGAAGATCATAGTGAGCCGCGATGTGGTGTTCAGGGAGCAGCCACATGCAGTGGAGGTAGAGAAGAGCTCTTCCACTTTATCATCAAGCGAAGAGGTAATTCACTATGGACCTATCCCAGGAACTATAAAGGAGGAGGAAATATCACATGATGAAGGTATAAGTCACCAACCTGTTGTTACACCATTGGAAAAGCCATTGCTGCAATGGGTAAGGCAGCTCTACAACCATGATAAGCACATGCCTATGTTTGTTGAGCAGCATGCAAATGGACCAAGGCGGTCTCAGAGAATCAAGGAGCAAAGGAGGGCTTCTGCTCACATAGTCAATATGGCCTTGATGGCTAAAATTATTGCAGAAGTAAAGGAGCTTGCAAGTTTGGAAGAAGAACTTGTAGACTGAGATTGGAAAAATGCTATACAAGTAGAATATGACAGCATCATGAAGAATGAAACTTGGGAGCTGGTAGATTGACCAGCTGATAGAAAGGTTATTGGCACCAAGTGGGTTTGGAAGGTAAAGTACAAGGCTGATGGGACTTTGGAAAAGTACAAAGCCAGATTGGTCGCACAAGGATTTTTGCAGGCTGAAGGGTTTGATTTTCAAAAATCTTTTGCTCTGACTGCCAAAATGACCACTATTTGCACAGTACTATCGTGGCGGATCATAAAAAGTGGCCAATTTATCAAGTGGATGTTAAATCAGCATTCTTGAATGGTGACCTCAAGGAGGAGGTGTATGTGGCTCATCCACCTGAATCTGAGGCCCCCATACTAAGAACAAGGTACGTAAGCTGAAAAAGGCTCTGTACGGGCTCTGTACGGGCTGAAACACGGCCCAAGAACATGGTACCAATAAATAGACAAATTCTTTCATAAATTAAACTTCAAAAGATGTGCCTTAGATGCTAACTTGTATGTGTATAGGAAAGGTGGAAAATCTGCTATTATTGTTCTATATGTGGATGATCTCCTTATTACAAGTGACTATGAAGACATGATCCAGTAGACTAGAGCACCGAGTTTGAGATGACTTGATGCACTATTGTTTCGGGATTGAAGTTTGGCAAGAGCCAGGCAAGATCTTCGTCTCTCAGCAGAAATATGTAAGGGAGATCTTGAAAGCATTTGGTATGTCCAAGTGTAAGGAGATAGCTACACATATGGAGGTAAATGCGATGCTGTCTATGGAGGATGCCTCACCACCAGCAGACATCAGGAGGTACAGGAAGTTGGTCGGCAGTCTCATCTATATGTGCAACACCAAACCGGACATCAGTTTTGCTGTTGGCGTTTTGAGTAGGTTCTCCAATAAGCCCTGAGAGAACCATTGGAATGCAGGGATGCGGGTGCTTAGGTATGTGAAGGGCACTCTTGATTATGGCATCACCTATGGTACGGGCACTTCCTTGGCTGGTCATTGTGACTGAGATTGGGCTGGAGATGTTGATTCTAGGAAATTAGTTTTTGAATATTATTTCTCTTTAGGTTCAGGTATCTTCTCTTGGATCAGTAAGAAACAACCAACAGTGGCATTGTCTTCTACCGAGGCTGAGTACAAAAGGCAGCATGTTTTGTTGCTTGTGAAGCAGTGTGCTTGAGGAGGATCTTATGGCACATGGGAGTGCAAGAGGATGAGGCAACTGTGCTGAGGTGCGACAATTGAAGTTGCATGGCCATTGCTAAAAATCCAGTGTTTCATGCACGCAAAAAACATATAGAGATTCAGTATCACTATGTGCATGATTTGATCGTGGACGCGAGATAGTGGAATTGGTCTACTATCCAACAAAGTTTAAAAATGGAGCAGATATCTTCACCAAGGCACTCAGGAAGGATCAGCTTCAGGGTCATCTTCAGAGACTCGACATTGGGCCGAGAAGGTAGTTCACCTATGGGTGGACATTGAGGGGGGGTGCTAGATATGCTCAATGCCCCACCCTCCTGGCAACCACTAGTGGTCCAAGGTGCTCAAGTTGTAAGGCCCCCATATGAGGAGAAGCCATGTGTGAGCCTGGGACACTAGATGGATCTTGACTTGGGATCTTGACTTGCATGTTAGATGAGGTCTATCAATGAGACCGTTGATGGTAGAAAGGTGATCTATGTGAGCCTAAACTATGGGCTAGGTAGGGTAGGTAAGCTGGTAGCGCAACAAGGCACATTGTCTTGATTGTGTGGGAGCCCCTTACTCTTGCTGATGTCTGGGGGCCAGCTGGCCCCCTTGGTGGGGGTTCGGGGGCAAGACCCCTCGAGGCGATGGTATAGTGAATATTCCTTGAATATTCCATGGACGACTAGTCACTAGTCGGTTCCATCGACTAGGTTGACTAGTCGGCTTCACCGACTAGGTTGACCAGTCAGTTCCATCGACTACGTTGATCTGACTACCGCCCTCATAGCTATAAAGAGGCGACCTCCCAGTCCATTGTATCAGATTAGTTCAGATCAGATCACATCTTCTAGCTAGTAGCTCTTCACCTAGTATCTCTCTAGATTGCCATCTAAGCTCCACTATGGCTTTGATTAGAGACTTCAAAGCTGATTCCAAAGACTCTCAGTCTATAACTAATGTATGATATGATTTTTGTCTTGCTCTTAGCTCTTTTTGTTCATCTTTATTAGTTGAACTAGTTGTATATGAATTCAACCTTCTTTCTTTGAAAAACAATAAATAGATTGGAGGTGACTATTTAAGGAAACACTCCAAATGAAAATCAATGAATATTGAAAATGTGAAGTACATCAAACACATTAGTCCTTCCAACATTTTGTTCCAAAAGTCTCCACTCCAAGAACCTTGGCTCATAGACAATAATCTAAGTACATTGATTTGGAAGTGAAATTACTGACCCTGCTCTTCATGATTATCTTACCTTTTGTCATTGTCTTTAAATTACTTGATAATCGATTGAGTCTCTTCTTGCTAGATTCACTAAAATGCTCATCTTGACACACCTGATATCTCTAACAACAATCTCTTTAGGCAAATTCCTACTCCACTACCTGCTAACCGTTAAGAATACTACCTTATTTTCTCTAACAACAATCTCTCTGGAAAAATCCTACTCCACTACCTACCAACTATTAAGCATACTACCTTATTTTCTCACAATGCTACACTTTGTGTTGGGTCTCTTCCACCTTGTTCCCTTAGCATGGTGCAAATCACATAAGATTGCAATTACTCTTTACAAGCATACAAATTTGGCAAGAGGCAAAGGCTATAGTCTTGATTTGGGTGCACATCTATAGCAAATCCTCCCATATGAAATGTCGAGGAAGTGTCAAAGGATATAAGAGATGGTGATTGTAGCAATATGAGGGGAAAACATGCATCTTTTTGCTAGCTCTAGCCATGATGGGTTTTGAGATTACCTTTGATGTAGTGATTAGTTTTCAGATTTGGATTGAAAATGGTGGCTATGAAAAAGTCATATTCTAGTTTTAAAACTTCCTTGATCCAACCTTCATAGATAAGTCATAGATAAGTCATAGATCCAACCTTTAGGGCTGACTTATCTATGAAAAAGTCATAGATAAGTCAGCCCTAAAAGTTCCACATGTATTTTTCCTTTGTGGTCTACCCCTTTGGATAATGTTTGAGAAGTAATAAAGTTTCCCTTTTGTACAAGATTGAAAGGATAATTTTTTTGGAACCCTTTCAATGCTTGCTTGAATATTTCAATGAAAAGGTGTGGATGTTCCATGTAAGATAGTTGCTGTTCCAAACTTATTTTATAGACATTATAAAAAAGTTGAGTTTGATTTTAGTATCAATTTTGTGTTATTGTGTATTCTTTCTTATTAAATGATTGAATATATCTTGCTTATTGAGAAAATTTTATTGAATGTACATGCCCATTCTCCATGCTTGAATTGACTCTGTAGCTAGTTATGATAGTAAAGAATAGTAGAATATATTAAATTAGGTATGTAGTTTTCAAAGAATGGAGAGTAAGAAATTCATAATTATGACCAACAATTAATACATTGAAATAAAAATAGCGCTAAGGGAATCCTTATCAAAATAAATACAATTACAAATTTCACGATTATTGTACATAATTATATGGATAGACTTGTAAGAAGAATCAAGTCCCAAGAGATATTTTATCGATTCATTTAGCCTAAAAGTTGTAGCTACTCATGTGTTTTAAGAACTCATGGACCTACTATGGTTTTGTAAATTCCAAATTCTAAATCACTAAAGAGTTTATATACCGGCATTGCATATGTGCAAAGACCCATGAATAATGAATTGAAAATATCAAAGTTTGTTCCAAGTGGAAACAAAGGAGGTTCACTAATCAATCTCAAACACTAGCCTCCATATTAGAAAAATAAATTGTCTAAATATAACCGTCTCAAGAAATGAAGAGATCCTTAGCTAGAGGTAAGGTCTTGTCTCTAGTGAAGGTAACTTATTGTATCAAATGAAAAATTGATAGTCTTAAGGTTGGTTACATATTTATCTACGTATTCATCTCTATTGGCCAACTAGATGGTGATTTAAAACTCATAATGTGTACACACATGCACAGATATGTCTACATATGTCACATGCATCATATAGCCTTTAGAGAGTATTTTGAAGGTAACTTTGTAATCTAGCACAACTGTAACAACCATTTGAGATCATGCAAGGGTGTCATGTTGGATCCTATAAGCTTCATTTCTAAACCAGTAATGCTGAAAAGAATAGATATGGGTGATTGCAAAGGTAGATAGAAAATTTTCACATAAGGAATGTAATATGAAAGTTAACCATTTAAGAGGTGGACATGTATGTCCAAAGTCTTCTCAAAGAAAATCTATGTAACACTGCTTTATCTCTAGGTAGGTTTGATAGATCCTAAAACCTACGATGGTATGTCAAAAAGAAATAGCAAGCTGGTAGTATCTAGTCAAAATGATTAGATCTAAAACATAATCAAGAATGCGATGCTTTCTTATGTGTAGGATATCTAGGAGTTATTAAAACATATGATCAACATTTTTTATTTTAGTTGTTTAAATTATACTAAAGCAAGAAGTGTCTTGTTTCTCTAGTTTGTATTGATATTAAAGATTTTTCCTTCTTTATTATAAGATAATAATGGTTTTTTTTTGAAATATTGACATCATTTGTGGACAAAAGGCCCTTTTTCTAAGAGTAGAAACATTGATAAAATTGGTAGTTTTAGGGTCGGTCTTAATGTGCTAGTATAACCACGGCTACATCAAAAAATGGTAGGTTCTTTTTTCATTTGTATTAGCATCACAATATGCCATTGATCCTTCTATTCGTATATGCATTGGTATTGTATCGGTGTATATGCATATACTTATGGTAATTCTAATGAAAATATCCACAAAATAATACTTAAGGGCCATTCACTTTAAAAGAAAGGGTGAATAGTTGAGGCGTGTCGACATTGGCAAAATGGTGCTCTCTTGACCCTAGGAAATATGATCTTTAGGGCCATTCACTTTAAAAGAAAGTGAGTGGTTGAAACTGGAGGCGTGTCGACATTGGCAAACTGGTAATCTCTTGACCACCATACCATATGACCGTTAGGCCATTCATTTTAAAAGAATGGGTGAGTGATTGACATGTCAACATTGGCAAAATGGTATTGTCTTGACCCTAGGAAATATGATCTTTAGGGCCATTCACTTTAAAAGAAAGTGAGTGGTTGAAACTTGAGGCGTGTTGACATTGGCAAAATGGTGCTCTCTTGACCCTTAGGGCCCTTCAATTTAAAAGAATGTGTGAGTGGTTGAGGCATGTCAACATTGGCAAAATGGTACTGTCTTGACCCTAAGAAATATGATTTTTAGGGCCATTTGCTTTAAAAGAAACGGTAAGTGGTTGAAATCGGCTCAATGGCAGCATTCGTGCCGCACTACTACAGCCTGGGAGCCTGTGTGGTTATCTGAATCTTTCGAATAATCTCCTAGTTGAAAGGCTTCCAGAGGACAGCCTTAATTTCTCAGTTGTCACCCTCGACCTGAGCCACAACCAGCTGGAAGGCCCCCTGCATCGGGCAGCTGTGGGTTCAAAACAACCATCTCTCCGGCGATATTCAGCAGCTACTGGACATCTATTGCGCAGGCGCAACACACGTTCAACTCGTAGGCAATATGTTTAGTGGTGACATTGCCGGAATGCTTGATGTAACATGCCAATATAATAATAATTGGTTTTCGACTTTTGTGCCTTTGAGCCTAGACCTTAGTTACAACCCCCTCAGCATGACAAGCACAGCGAAATACCCCAATCCTTTGCAACTTCTTCTCCAAAACATTACATTCGTGGCTCTGCTCTTGGTGGGCAACAATCGGGCCTCACCCTACCTTAGAGACTCAACCTGACATGTTTTCGCTACTTGGAAGTCTTGGATCTGAGCAACACCAATCTGGAGCGAGAATTGCCGCCTAACCTCTTCACAATCGACTCAGCAGGCACGTTTCTGCTGGCTTCAAGGTTCTACTAAACTTGACATATCTCGTTGTCTCTTACAACAGTCTCTCTGGGCAACATCCTGCTCCACTACCTCCCAATCTTTGGAATTTCGACTCCTTTTCTCACAATCCTGAACTTTGTGGTGGCCGCGTCTTCAGCCTTGTCCCCTCATTAGCAACAACGCAAGTCATATACGATTGGGGCTGCTCTTGTCAGTTGTTGCTACATCTCTCTTTGTATCCGTTGGGAGCTATTTACTCCTTGGATGGCGATGGAGCGTGTATTCGAGAAAGCATCGGCAAGATGTGGATTTGATACAAACACTCATGAACAAAGACGTCGCCATATTGATGCCTCTTCAGGAGCTTCAAAAAGCCACGGCCAACTTCGTTGAGAGTTGCCAGATAGGAGTGGGAGGCTTTGGAATGGTCTACAGAGGTAAACTCAGTGATGGAATGGCAGTGGCCGTTAAAAAGAGCAAGCACACAGGATCACCACAAGACAAACAACAATTTCTAAATTAGGTAAGGATCCTTTCGCAAGTGAATCATCACCACCTTGTAAAGCTCTTGGGATGTTGCTTACAGAACAAGGTTGCATTGCTTGTCTTCGAATTCATCTCGAATGGAACGCTTCTAGAGCATCTTCAAGCGAAGAAGGGGCAAGCCGCATTGAGTTAGAGGCAGCGCCTTCCCATCGCTCTTCAAACAGCAGATCTCTGGCCTATCTTTATTCAGCAGCCAATCCTCCAATCTATCATAGGGGCATCAAAACTACAAACATTCTCCTAGATGAAGACCTAAATATTAAGGTAGCAGATTTTGAAATCTCCAAGTTGGCTCCTCTGGGGGCTACTCACATCTCAACTGCGGCCATCTAGGGCACTATCGAATACATTGATCCTGAATATTACACTAGCTTCCAAATCAATGACAAAAGCGATGTTTACAACTTTGGCATTGTGCTTTTAGAGCTCATCTCTGCCCAACCTGCCGTCGATTTTAGTAGAAGTTGCAAGGATGCTAGCCTCCGAAACATGGCAGTACCCCACATCAACAATGGGGATTTATAGGGGCTACTTGATCCAGTTCTTATGGAGGCTTACAATTCAAAAGTTGTGAAGGAATCAGTTTTGAGTATGGGGAGGTTGGCAGTAAGGTGCTTAGCAACCCAGGCAAGGGAGAGACCCACTATGAAGGAGGTGTGGAGAGAGTTACAAAGATTATGGCTAGAGGTAGATATCAACTCTGATGATGTGGGCTACATGCATTTAGAAATGTTACAAGGTGAGGATGAGAGTCTTCAAGACAACAGGTGTTTGCTTTGGGATACTTCCTTGAGCGATCCAAGCATAACAACAAGAGGACACTCAAGCATGCATGACATTGAGATGGTAGATCTTCGTGAATCAAGTATGGCTCTTGCAAGCTCTCATGGAGCTCCACAAGGGATGAGCCCTTCATGCTTCATATTATGTGAAACTACTTGATGAAACTCCTTAGTATCTTACCCAAAAGTTGATTCCTGCAGCTTTCAAGTCTTCAAGGGAGAAGCTCATCGGCATCATGCTCATTGGCATCATGTTTATCGTCTCCTATGCTATAGTCTAGATCTCACATCCTCTTCATTTTGTGCAATGTAGACTAGTGGGTGCGCCAAGCATAACCCCTTAAGATTCATGTCTAATGTAAGGGCCCTTGTTACTTTAGATGATAATATATATACATATATAGCTTTTAATATATTATATTATATGAATTTTCTCAATATCAAGAGAAGCCTCATTATATTTTGTAGACCCTTGTTGAAATCTAAGATTGTAGTAGGGGCATCTTTTTTAATTTTGTGTCTACCCCCCTTGATGCTTCATTACCAGCTTACCGTTACTTTGTATTTATGGATGTTCATAGTTGTTGTATTGTATTGTTTATCTTAACTTGAACGAGTGCCTTGTGAGTTCGCTATTGCCCATTGGCCATGGCTTGAAATGTTCACTAAAAGGGAGGGACGCTATTCTTTTCTCTAGTCATCACGGTGTGCGTAAAACTCCATCTAATGTTTTGTATGTGCCAATTGTTGCAAAGAAGTTGCTTTCAATCTCTGCTAGGAACAACATAAAGGTGGAGTTTGATGATGAGTCGGTTTTACTAAGAAATAGACAAAAGAAATGTCATTGTCGCTCGAGGGATCAAGGATAGTATTCTATCTTAAATAGTGCATTCTTTTCTCTTATTCAAAATTCATTGAGTATGTTGTGACACAAGCATTTTGGGAATGTACCACCCACCACATTAGTGGAGTTGCAGCAAAAGAATAAGGTAACAAGACTTTCCAAGCTTTCCCCACATTCTTCTATTGGCACAACTTACCTTGAGGGTAAGAAATGACAAGAGCCCTTTCCATAAAGCTGCTAGAAATAAAGACGACACCCTTAGAGCTTGTTCACTTTGACTTGTGTGGGCATATGTCCACAACATCCTTTGGTAGCTAGCTATCTATATTTTCTTACCTTTTTGTTGTGAAGAAGCTCTTGTATGGTTCAAGTAGGTCCCTAAGCTTGGTGTCATAGGATTTATCAGATATTCACCACTATTGGACTCACTTAAATTTCTTGAGATGTCAACCTCTACACACTAGTACAAGATGATCTTATCATGCTCATTGTATTCTATGTTGATGACTTTATCATCTCTAGCAATCATCATCGTCTGATAAGAGATACACAAATCATGCTTCAAGGTGAATTTGAGATATTTTAAAAATGTTAAAATAACAACATGCACAAATATATTCAGACATAAGTAAGCCAAGTTACAATTAAAAAATACATCTTTAAAAGATTACAATGATAATATATACCAAAATCATACACCAATTAAAAGTATTATTAAATGATGCGAATGATTAATACTCTTCTTCCAACATCTTTTTGGTAAATTATTAAAATAATATTATTTATATAAAAAATATAAATGAATAATATTTAAATAAGAATGAGGCATGCAATAGGCATGAATATAAGAGAAGATATATATATATATATATATATATATATATATATATCCAACATTCTTTGGACTTTCTATCCCTTGGCATATGATTTAGTAAATTTATGCCATCTTTGGGAAAGGAAGAATCTTGAATCTTTCTTTATGAACATTAACACATTTAAACTCTTCCACAACACTTTTGCCACATCATTTCATGCTTGGCTAATCGACGAGCCAATTTAATAATAGCATCTAGGTATCATCTTCTATTTAATAATTCTTAATTTCCTATTTATATTATATTGATTATCCTGGTGAAGTTTGGAATATATGAAGCATGTGAAGAGTTCCCATCACCTTTACTTCAAGGCATATCTATGAATTCATCTTATACAATATATTGATTTTTGGATTATCATGATAAACATCTTTACATTTTTTTCTAAGAATAAATATTATGGCTTTTTTATCAATTGTCCATCGTTTGGTTCTCATTTCTACCTTCCCCCATGCACCACTAGGGGACTCATTCCTAAGTTCCATTTCAACCACATGCATGTAAGGAAATGAATTTTCTTGAATGGTCTTTAATGCATATATGTGAGTTATAACGATGCAATCTTGTCTTGTTTTTATTGTAAAAATTGTTATTTCTTGTGTTGAATTTGAAGTTGACTGTATTTCATCTCATCCTCATTGAGATTGTGAAATTCTTTAAAACATTTAGCATTAAATCCACCAAACCTTGATTTTTGGTACTAAATTGAGAAAAATTTTGAATTCTTACAATATGTTTTACACAATCCTAAATTTCATGCTATAATTTTTAAAAATTATAAGATTTGAACAAGAGGTTTTGTTGCACCCAAATTGGCTCTTCCCCCAAGTTGAACCTATTGTGAGAACAATATGTTGGGGTGCAACATAAACTCTTGCTCAAATCAAGAAATTTTTCTTCATTCGAGAAAGTGGTTTTATTGCTCCTCATCATAGGTTGGATTTAAGTTCTATTACATGTAACCTATGGCTCAAGCAACACCTTGAAGTGAAACACACCCTATTTTGCTAAATAGAATTGCCCCATCTGTGCCCCATATATTGACTTGAAGGGTTGTAAAGCTCCTCAAGCTACCTCTTGAGCTCCAAGTTCTCCTCCTATGTTTACCTGTAGGGTTTCTTTGCTAGTAAGTACACCTCTACCTTGTGATTGATCTCATGCTTTAGAGTCAACATGCTCAGCAGTGCCTCTGACATGAATACATGAAAGCACCTCGAATTTTGGTAGGTTTAGAGGGTTAGGTTAAATATTTAACCACTCTTTCATCTTTAGTAGCTCCCACACAATAGCCATCAAGGTTTTTCCCACCTTCTAGGATGCACACTGCAACTATAGCATTATCAACAACTTAGTTGCATGACCTATGTGTTTGTTGTTCTTTAAACAATGTACCATTTATCATCTTCCATCGTTGACAAAGAGGAGCTACTCCACTTTTGGGTCAACAAGGGCATTGTTACCCTATAGCCAAGTTTTCCCCACATGACGTTGAAGTCATCCATGGATACAATGATGAACTCCATGCTACTACATTATGCTATTGCACTCTCCCATAGTGATGGACACATGTTGTGCCTTGTGAGAAATACTTGGCTTAGTGCATTCAAACTGAGCCACTAACTAGAGTACATAAAGATAGTTGTCATCCAGCTATTATTCATGGGCGGTGTACCAACCGCATCTGTAGCTAACATGTTAGTGACATAAATGCACAACGGTCACCCTGGCATATCACGAGTGGAACTCGATATCTCAACAAAAATGGCTAGCCAAGGAAGTGCATGTACCATAAGTGATGCCATAATCAAGAGTGCCCTTCACATACCTAAGCACCCGCATCCCTACATTCCAATGATTCTCTCGGGGCTTATTGGAGAACCTGCTCAAAACACCAACAGCAAAACTGATGTTTGGTCTGGTGTTGCACAGATAGATGAGATTGCTAACCAACTTCTTGTACCTCCTGATGTCTGTTGGTGGTGAGGCGTCCTCCATAGACAGCCTCGCATTTACCTCCATAGGTGTAGCTATCTCCTTGCACCCGTAGCATATACTACCCTTTCACCACACCGCGAAGGGCGTCCCCAGTGCTCTCTTGCACTTTTCGGCTGTGCTCCTGTAGAGATTTGCTCCCAAACTCAAAAAAAAAGGAAAGCAACACTGATCCTCTTACTAGGAGACCGCAAACTTGGTTTGCTTTCTTGAGCTCTGATACCATGTAAAGAGCGTGGGAGAGAAGGAAGGAGTCTCACTTGCAGCTTTCTCACATACACAATGGAGGAATATACACAAAGGTGGAGGCTAAAAATAGTTTTACTCTTCTTAGTTGTAAAAGCCAAAAGAACTCTAAGTACAAAAGAATAGGTGAACCCTATATGTGGGTCTCAAACCAAACTCAGCTAACTAAGGTGGCATACTAACTGAGCCACTAACTAGAGTACATAAAGATAGCTGTCATCCAGCTATTATTCATGGGCGGTGTACCAACCGCATCTGCGAACAAGTCGGTGACATAAATGCACAACGGTCACCCTGGCATATCACGAGTGGAGGTCGATATCTCAACGTTATACATGTCACCTTTCGAGGTGAGGAAAATCCCTATGCTTTCCTACCTCTCTATCTTTTCTACTCTTTTGTTCCTAGTATTTACGATTCTCATGGGCCGCTACGATTCCAAGGTGACTTTTAACAACATTCACGAGTGCATTGCACTTATTTACAAGAGTTCATAAGAGGGCACAAAATGTGACAATGTTAACCCAAGCAGGTAACATGCCCCCCTTCCTGCTGTTGATCCATCCCTACATTAAGAGTGTGTGAGGAATCCAAAATACACTTTGACAATTGAATGGCGGTAGAGGAGTCATTGCAAGATCCAACAAAATGGAAAATGGGGCTCCCAGAAATGTGTGTTATGCATTTCCTCAAATATTCTGATGTGATGGGCAGGTACGTGGAGGTACATACGTGCCATTTTCCTATAGGAGGTACCCTCATCTAGATCAAAGACTAGTTCATGACATATATTTAAATGTTGCTTTTTTACTATCAGAGCTCTTTCAGGATATCTCAAAGTAGACTAATCAACAACCTGAAAAAGTGTATGGAAGCCATGATTGTAGGAACTAGAACTTTGGCATATGTATCTATAAACTTCTACATGGGGTATGTGAGGGCATATGTAGTAGAAGCCACCTTCAAAAAGTTAAAGCAAGGAAAATTCTAAACGACATTTGGATCGCTTGCTTACATCTTTTGGAAGAGGCTGCACTTCCATCTTTGGCGGCTATGAGGAATGGAATGATCACTCTTGCGGGCCTCTAAAAGGTAAGCTAAGGGAAGAGTTTAGACCAATGTTGGATGTTACACCTGGGGGGTCCACTAGGGTTTATCGTATGGTACCATGTGAATGTAAGGGAGGGGAGTTATATAACGGAAGGAAGGTACATTTTATAAGGTAAGGTCCCGTAAATGGGAGGTAGATAAGGGAAATTTTCATATATTTATTGCACGCAGGTGATGTCTCCTTATTGCTACTAGTGAATCCCCCGTGATGTTAAGCACGATGACTTTGTCTTGGTGAGGCCATCAGACCCTATATACCCCATATGGCTTGGGGTTACCATATCAAGTGTCGAGATGGATGCTTCATCTCCTAACTTCAAGAAATTATTAATTCAATATTGGGCACCCTCAGTTAAGAGAAAGGGGCTCAATGATGCAGATGCCTATGTTGATTGCTGGAACAAGTATTGGGCAGAGAATAGGTTGGATCCACAAGTATGGGAGTGTATCGGTGCGGTTGTCTGGTCAAGGACATCAAAATCCATAAATAGACCCAAGAAGATTAAGATTCCACTCTTAATCTAGGGATGGATCAACAGCAGGAAGGGGGGCATGTTACCTGCTTGGGTTAACATTGTCACATTTTGTGCCCTCTTATGAACTCTTGTAAATAGTGCAATGCACTCGTGAATGTTGTTAAAAGTCACCTTGGAATCGTAGCGGCCCATGAGAATCGTAAATACTAGGAACAAAAGAGTAGAAAAGATAGAGAGGTAGGAAAGCATAGGGATTTTCCTCACCTCGAAAGGTGACATGTATAATGTTGAGATATCGAGCTCCACTCGTGATATGCCAGGGTGACCATTGTGCATTTATGTCACCGACTTGTTATAGCTGCAGATGCGGTTGGTACACCGCCCATGAATAATAGCTGGATGACAGCTATCTTTATGTACTCTAGTTAGTGGCTTAGTTAGTATGCCACCTTAGTTAGCTGAGTTTGGTTTGAGACCCACATATAGGGTTCACCTATTCTTTTGTACTTAGAGTTCTTTTGGCTTTCACAACTAAGAAGAGGAAAACTATTTTCAGCCTCCACTTGTGTGTATATTCCCCATTGTGTATGTGAGAAAGCCGCAAGTGAGACTCCTTCCTTCTCTCCCACTCTCTTCACATGGTATCAAAGCTCGGTTCGTGGTAAGGAGCTCAAGAAAGCAAACCAAGTTTGTGGTTTCCTAGTAAGAGGATCAGTGTTGCTTTCCAATTTTTTTCGAGTTTGGGAGCAAATCTCTACAGGTAGCACAGCTGAAAAGTGCAAGAGTGCACTGTCTCAGATTGGGACGCCCTTCGCAGTGTGGCGAGAGGACAGTATATGTTGCGGGGTGAAATTATTTTTTTGATTTGAGGCCATTTTAGGGCCCGTTTTGGTGGCGGAAGTTTTCCGCAAGCACTCAGGAAAGTGCCTTGTTTTTGCTGTGCGACCACTGTTCTGCAAGTCGGTGAGAAGTTATCATAGAAATTACATCGTATTCCTATGCGAAGAGATATTGGGAGTGATAGAATCATTCTTATTGCCTGTTGATGCATAATCGTCACTAGGAAGTGACTGTGTGGTCAAATACCACTTTCGTCAGTTTTACAGATTTGCCCTTGTGAGGTAGAAGTTGTGTTTTTTTGTAGTGACAAAATATTGTGTTTTTTTGTAGTGACAAAATATTTTGCAGTGACAAAATATTTTGCAGTGACAAAATATTTTGCAGTGTTCTGTAATGGCGTCTAATGCTCTTTCACAGATTGTCACTGAAAAGCTTAACAAGAACAACTTCCAAGCATGGAAGTTTAGAATGACAAATTTCCTTAAGGGAAAAGGCTATTGGGAGTTCATTACTAGAGCTGAACAAGAACCAGTTATTCCTAATGTTCCCAATCAACAGGAGTTGCAGGCATTTAAAGGTTGGCATGAGAGAGACATAAAAGTTATGTACTGGCTATCTATCAGTATTTCAGATTCTATGATTGTGCATATTCAAGATGCAAGCACACTAAAGGAGGCATGGGATACTTTAACAAAAATATATAGCACAAATATGCAAGCCAGGAAAATGTAGCTCAAGCAGGAGTTGCATAATGTGTAGAGAGAAAATATGAGCATCAATGACTACCACATGAAGGTGAAGAAGATTGCAAATGCACTTACTTCTATTGGGTCTCCAGTGGAAGATGATGATTTAGTTTATGTGACCTTGAATGGTCTAGGAAAGGATTATGCACAATTTCAGACATCCATTGCCATCCGTGAGAAATTTCCTGATTTTGAGGAGTTGATTGCTCTTCTAATTTCTGAAGAGCAGAGAAATGGTGGTGCATCTTCTTGAAGAGGAACTTCAAAAGAAGCTGTCTTCTACTCAAATGCTGGAAGAGGTAGAGGCAGAGGTAGAGCAGGCTGATTTGGAGGCCGTGGCAGAAATTAGAATATGTAGCAAATTCAAGAAAACCAGTCCTATGGAGGAGGACGTGGTAACTTTAGAGGCAGGGGGAGCCAAAGAGGTCGTGGTGGATGGCAAAGAGGCCAAAATGCAAACAGCAATATTGAATGCCACTACTATGGTAAAATGGGTCATATGGTTAAGGACTGCTATAAAAAGCATAATGATATCATGAGTGGAAAATTGCAGCAAGGCAATTATGCATCCTCTAGTAGACAGGGTGATGACAAAAATGAGCATCTGTTTATGGTGCAGCACATGACCAATTCTGTGACAAGTGCAGAAGAAAGCAATGATGTGTGGTATGTCGACTCAGGTGCGTCAAACCACATGACAAGTCATGTAGAATGGATGCAGGATGCAAGGAAAATGGAAAGACCAAGATTTGTGGAGACTGGTGATAATACTGCATAGGATTACTGCTTCACGTGTCTCAAGTATTTGCTACTTTGTTGAGTAACATTATGATCTACTTCATTGGAAATATCGATTTTCAACAAGTGGCACTATGGCACTAGCTTTAGCTTAACTTTGCATATTATCTTTAGATTTCCTTTTTTTGCTAACTCTTTGTTATATTTGCTTGGTATGGCTACTTTGGTGAACAATATTGCAATAAAATTCATTGAAAGGATGGCATGATATGGTTTTTCTAGTGTTTCATTCAATGTTTTGCTTGCTTCTCTTCTTTTGTTGCTAGCAAAACTTTGTTCTGCTCTTTCATAGCTAATGGCACTTTGTACTCCATGACTTATTTAAATAGGTGTCATAGTGCCATGAAATGAAAATTTGGCCTCTCATTGAGCCATTTATTTGTTGCATGTACCTTTACATGAAGATCCTATGACTTTGCTCATCCTCTGTATACAGGTTGATGTCATTGTGTGCATGTGCACACTCATGTGCACATAGAGAGAGAGAGAGAGAGAGAGAGAGAGAGAGAGAGAGAGAGAGAGAGAGAGAGAGAGAGAGAGAGAGAGAAGTATATTATTTGGAATGTAGACAATAGAAGTGTTTGCCTCCCAAATCACCCAAAGGTAAGGCTTTTTTTCAAATAAAAGAAAGCATCAAATCGATCATTGGCCATTGCACATACTAATTGATTAGAATTAGCATCAACCTAACAAACATGATTTTGTAAAAGAGCCTGTTGCATGTGAAAACAATTGCATGGCATCTGATCTCAATGTAGATCTAGAAATGTTTAATAGGACTTGCATCTCAATCTTGCAAATGATGAATGAGTCCAAGAACTTTGAAAATTGTACATTGTCATTGGAGTAGCAATAGGTTTATAATAAGGCTATTAGATCTCTTATAGGCTTACATGTAATTTGTGGTACTCCAAGTTCTAGGAAACATTTATGATCAAGTATATTACTTATAAATACATAAAACATAAATGATTGTTCTAATTGCAACAACAGGAGTCGCTGCATCGTGATTAGTTTCTTAGCAACTATTGTCCATCATTAGCTTGCTCTACCATAGAAGCATGAGACATCCCATGCATCCATACTTGTATAGACAAGTGTGTTGAAAAACAAAATTTTCATAATAATTGATGAAATTTGAATGATGGCATGCCAAATGTTGAACATGGTCATCAAATATCTATGCAAAACTTACAATTAGACAATCATGTAGCCATTTCAAAAAAAGAAGATGCTCCTATTCAGGGATATGGCACAATTCCCCCTAATCCACAAATGCACAGTTGGACAGACTAAGTATTGTCAAAAATCACATTACTTTATATTAACTTAGGTTTCTAGGCAATTACAATCTTTTCCTTCCTCCGCACATTAAGGTGACACCTTAAAGATCCAACATATATTGAATTCTTGAACATCAGTAGGATATGATCGCCCACAGAGGAAGAGATCCAGTATTATCTAGCCAATATAGTCCTCAATGAAAACAAAGCAATGCAATTCATTGACATGGATATAACTATAGCATATACCTAGCAGAGTGACACACATGGGGAAAATCTTTTGGTGAGATTTTTGTCATGATTTTTTAGGGCACTCTAAAAATTTTGGTGAGATTTTTCAACCAATATCTACCATGTGTATAGCCGCAAAACTGACCGCATCCACTTCAAAAACTCCTACAATCCCCACCACCCGCACTCGTATCTGGTCCTTTATGGTATGGAACAATGCTCCAGAGCGACTCTGCATGATTCTCCATAGATCCACAATCTCGAGGATGTGCGGATCAATATGGAATAATTGGATGAGTTACTTGCTGCACTCCAAGGAGATGTACACAAGGAGTGGTATACTTAGATTGCATGCTGGCAATATTGCCGCAGTCCCAAGGGATGTGCAGATCAAAATGGAGAGTTACTTGCTGCGCTATAAGGAGATGTACACAAGAAGCAGAATACTCTTAGAGGAGGTGATTGCTGATGAGAAGACTAGCAGCAGAAATACGAATGTCTTTCTTAATATGTTGCAATGCTTGCTAGTACTCTAAACCTTAAGTGATAATATAATTAACTTTGTGTTTGATATGTGTTTAAACATTAACCTTGTGACATGTGGACATTATAACAACATTGAAAAAGCATATAAAAATTAACCCGAGTACGATAATCGATAAGTTCATAGATCGTAACCTAATGACATGCAAATGATGTGGCCACCATTTAACCTTAAGGAACTTATGGAAGGAAGGTTGAAGCCCACCCTTTGATGCACTATTATTGGCATGTAGGCAACACGTCAACATGCAATGCATGTTTGCATGCCTGAACCAGCAGTGTTGCATATCGACTTTGTAGTTTCTCTTCCTCTAGCCGTGTAAGTTGATCTTGTCGAAATTGATTGACTCCTTGGGACCTAATTTTGTCCATGTTAATATATCTATATAATCCCTCTATTCCCTATCTCTCTATCCCTATGCTTGGTTTGTACCCCGGATTCACCATATCTCTTTTCAAAGAGGCCTTTTGAATGATAAGAATATCATTCACCTTGTTTTTTTAGGACAATAACTAAAACTAAGCAATTTTTGTCCAATATTGTGGAGCGTTCAAGATGTTCAGTTTATGCAAAGTTGATTTGGGAGTTCTGAAGGCAACATAGACTTGGAAATAAATATGACAAAACATACATTAAAAGATAACTCCACACATTTAAATACAATATTGTGGAGTATTCAAGATGTTCAGTTTATGCAAAGTTGATTTGGGATTTCTTAAGGCAACATAGACTTGGAAGTAAATCTAACTAAAAACATGCATTAAAAGATAACTCCACACATTTAAATACAATTTCAATTTGTAAAAAAAGGTGCCAATCCCTTGATGCACAAACACAATCTGCCTACATTGAATGGGTGGTCAGGCCCACAAAAAGACCTTACAACCAAAAACCTGCCCATGGGGCAACAAAACCTACAAACATCCCTAGTCATTAACCCCCATGTAACGGATATTTTAAACTCCCCACTACTCATTAACCTCCATATCATGGATATTCCAAACTCCCCACTATCCCAGCAAGCTCATGATAACAAGCATTTGATAGCTCACGTGGCTAGGTGTCTGAGGGTAGGTTAGCCGCAAGGGTTGACGGTTCGGATCTCCAAGTGGTTGTAGTCTTCAACGGCTGCTTCACTAACCATCACACGATTCTGTACGCATGCTATTAATAGCATTCGGTCATTGTGTACACAGATTTTGTGTGACCTATTGCTCCGGAATACAGTATTGTTCAGCGTTCTGTCATTCTCTTGTATATCTGTATTTCATTATCATGAATGTTACGTGTATCATTTGTCTATTATTTCCTATAAAGTCTACACGTATTTATGATGCTACACATTGGTGATCACGATGCACATTCTTACCATCATGCAAGGAATTTGCGATCAAGAAATTGAGGGCTCATGGCATTTGCTCCTTGCCGTCATTGCGGAGGCACTTCACATGGAGGTTTGCACGCAGTTGCACTCACTCCGGAGGAGATTCGGGAGGAGATTGCTGAGATGAGGAGGTACATCCATGGGTTTCAATAGAAACTCTATCGAATGTGATCTGACCCCTAGCACCCTGCTTACGGTTGAGCGAGTGCAGAAATTCATCCGATGATCGTGGCAGTGCATTTTGTGGTTGTTATCTTCCCAATAGGCATGCATGTGCACACGCTCGAAAGGACCTCCTGATCTCTTGACACTGACGATGCGATTGTGGCGGCACAACATTGATCTTGAGCATGGAGATGGCAGTCCACAAGAAGCTCTGAGAGGGGTCAATCGGCATCAAAGTCCACCTGCACAGTCAATTTCACTGCCAAAGTTTCGGGTACGGGCCTCGATTGATGCATGATGGGTGTTGAGTGCATCTTCATCTCCAATCGTGGTTTCGACAACTTCTCGCAATCTCTTTAGTCAAGGAAGGCCATCTAGAGGAGCACGAAACGTTGGACACACTGTGATGGCTGCGGCAGCTCCTGCGATTGTGGCAGGTAACATCAATATGCCAAGTTTCTGGGGGAAAAGTCAGACGACCCCGATGTGCATGTCCGGATGTTCGAAAAGGTGTATGGGATCAACAATTCGAGAGTTGTGAGACTGCTCCAACAAGAGGCAGTTTTTGAGTCAACCTTATCGGGTAAAGCAGCACGATGGTTGACAGAGTACGCAGTGAACCATTTCGCCACATATGATGCGGCCCGCAATGCATTCTTAAGGCAGTTTCATCAAGAAAAAACAATTTCGCAAACTCTGGAGAGATTGTGTAGCTTGGAGCAAGGCGATCAGGATGTGGAAGGTTATGTGTCCAAATTCAATTTACTCTTGCAATGTGTGCCTATGGCTCAAAGCCTTGCTCAGGAGGTACTCAATGACTACTTCATTTCAGGGCTATCACGAGATTTGCGGATGGTGTTGGCCACAGCGGATTGGACACAAACAATGCTCATGGCGATCATGGCACGAGCAGTATGAGTGGGGGAATTATTGCATGGGAGGATATCTAGGAACCGCAAATTTGAGAAGAGCAAATCCAAGAAGAAAATGTCCAAATCAAAGAAGTTAGATGACAGCAAGGAAGATTTGGATGCGACCAGTTTGGATGGAAGGTCTGAAGGTACCAGTTCAGAGGATTCCGACTTGGAAGAAGAGATGAAGACTTGGAGAGCCTCTAAAGGGGGTAAGGGCACACCAGTGGCTTCCGGAGAAGGATCTGTACCTAAAGGCTTGAAGGGGATATGGTGTACTCATTGCCGCAATCCTAATCACTCCGCAGTCAAGTGTGCTCTTAATGCGAATTGGTGCACAATTTGCTTGACTAATACACACAACACGGTGGGATGGCACTACAATGGGCATGGCCAAAGAGCAGTTGGTCAGTAGCAAGATGCGGCTACGTCTTTTGTGTAAGAAGAGCCATAATAGCAAGCGTTCCAGTCTCAGCAATAGACATTCCAATGAGGCAGAGGCAGCCATGGCCACGGACGTGGACATGGAGGCAGGGGTCATGGTCAGAATCGACCAAAATCCTGTCTATTTTGCTTGGGTGAAGGCCATTGGCGAAACGAATGCCTGGAGGCTCAGGAATGGGATCGGCTTCACGTAGAGCAGCAAAAAATGTCCAGGAAAATGCCCAACACTTTGATGGTACACATTGTTGATGATGATCTGCTAGTGTGCCCAGAGATTAGCATAATCACCCGTGCCTAGATTTCATGGGTCCATTCAAGCCCACAGCTGCTCGCACAAGGAATTGCTACACTCTGGTAGCTATTGATTATTGCACCAAATGGGTGGAAGCTTGGGCCTTACAGGACAACACTGCAAAATCGGTCTTAAGGTGTCTATACCACGATGTGTTTACTTGGTTCGAGTGTCCGATTGAGATTGTCACTAACAGTGGGACTCACTTTGTCAACAAAGTCATCAAGGAGATGAATTCTTTATATATGGTGATTCACAAGAAGTATTCCCCCTATTATCCGCAAGCGAATGGATTGGCAGAGTCTACCAATCATACTTTCAAGAGGATCATGTCGCTACTGGTGAATGAGCACCGCACGGATTGGGATGAGAAGTTACTGGTAGCTCTATGAGCGTATCGCACATCATTCAAGGTGGCCATAGGGTTGACTCCTTTTAAATTGGCATTTGGATTGGAAGCAATCATGTCGATCGAGCATATTGTTCTGAGTCTGAGGATTGCAGTGGAGGACAGGCTTCTTCTGCAAGACTCTGGTATTCCGGTTGGATGTTCTAGACCAGTTGGATGATTTGCAGCTGGAGAGCTATTATCTCACCTTGGAGGTTCAAGCACAGCGCAAGCGGAGGGCGCAAGCGGAGGAGGGTGGATTTTGCTTACAAGAAGAAATCTTTTGAGTGCGGGCAACTAGTTCTTCTATTCAACACTCGCCTTGGTAAAATCCCGAGGAAGTTGAAATTGCGATGGTCGGGTCCATTTTGGGTCTTTCATGATTGCGGATCGAAATCATTTTATCTTGCGGATTTGCAAGGGCACGTATTTCCACATCCAGTTAATGGGTTTTGGCTTTGTCCATACCATCATGATGATAGTCTTCAATGCCCATTCCCCATCTCTAATGAGGCACAGATTTCTTGGGTTGAGGTCGAGGCGACCGAGCTATCGCATGAGGACACATGGCAGAAGGGTTCACGGAATGCAGCAGTCTTCTACGAGGTCCTAGCCTAGCCGCCATGCAACTCACTATCATAAGGGCGGGATATTGGCAATCTAAATTACAACTCTTGAGCCATTGTTTGCATGTACCAAATGCTTGCCACTTGCTCTTCATCGCACTTGCAGTTCTCTTGAGTGCATTTGCCTTTTAGCTCTCATCGACATTCATTGTTCTCTCTTTTTTTCTCCTTTGCCTCGCCATGGGGATGGCTCATGCTCAATTTCTTCCTCTTCTTTCGTTGGTGTATATTGATTCCCAATCGATTGATGCTCATCTCTAGCGGCTACGGATTTGAAGTTTCAGCAGTATTGATTAGCAAAGGGTGGCTACTCATCCATCGGCATCGGCGCTTTGCCAGCACTTGGTAGTAGGATATGTTGTGGAGTTCTTGGATGAGCATCGAGAGCTGACAGTACAATTGATTCATCAGTGTCTCTTTTTGCCTATGAATGGAGGGATGATCGCACAACCAACGTGTACATCGGCAGTGATGGAGGTGGAGTTTGGAGCTCTTACTAGGGGCGAATACAAGCTGAGTGGGTGTTCAGATGCTCAGATGAGGGACCTATATCGTTGGATACTGGAGCCACTATTCTTGTAGGTCAAAATGTACACCATCACTCCTCGGACTCAAAGGATGATAGCGGTTGCTGAGGAGAGGGTGGTGCCATGGGCTCGAATCCTGAAGGAGTGGATTCATGCAAAGGCTTTATGGGTGGAACTCATGTGGATAAGAAGCAAGCAGTGAATTCCAAGATTGGGCAGGTCTTGGAGATTTTGTTTCCCATACATCTGGAGTCTATAGTCCCTCGACAGTCGACTGCCTTGGTGCTCACTCTTGCACCTAAGGGGCTTGCACAGGATGAAGCTGAGGGATCTTCTGGTGGAGTGGCTATGAAACAATGAAGGAAGAAGCCTCGCTTTAGCCAGGGGGTGGTATCTCCCCTTGCACTCTCAACTCCTTCACATATTAGTGGTGTGAGGGGTGTTTCCACCAGTGGGGTGGCGACGATGCAAATTGCGGTGTCTACACCTGTGGCATTACCAGTCATGGCAGAGCAGGTGATGGTGACTCCAGTGTCCACTACAGTGGTGATCCCAGGGTAGTACTCCGGTGGTGGGAGGTTCCCTTATGCAGCGGTGGATGGAGCGGCTTCAACAGAGTGCAACAACGACTACGGTGACTACTACAACATTAGTGGCGGTCTTTGATGTGACGAGGGTGTTGGTAGTAGAAGTGTAACGGTGATCTCAGAGTCTTCTACTAGGTTCAATTCTTGGATGTAGCCTATGCATGTGCAGCTGCAGTTTTGTTCGCATTTGCTCGCATGGATAGCTTCACAAATTGCTGCGAGGAGAGAATCTGCTAGAATGACCAGTTTGGAGGCGGAAGTCACGTAGTTGCGCATTGAAAATGAGTCTCTATGAGGTCAGTGGGAGCGGGTGTGGCAACTGGAGGACCAAATGATAGTCCTTGAAGCCAGAGTTCAAGTGGCGAAAGCACATTCAGAGGCCACACAGCAGTTGCATGCAGAGTATGTGTCAAGCATTGAGCATGAGTTGCTACGCTGATGTACTACCGATGCGCTGGCGAAGTATTTGTGAGCTTTTTTGGGGAATGTGAGTGTTAATATGGAGTAGATGGGCTCACTCCTAGAAGCTCTTCAAGTTGATGTGCAGGCAAAATGGGATAGGCAGGTGGCAAGATGGAGTGTGGCCGTTGTTCTGCAGACCTATCGTGGTTCCGCACGAACAACAACCCAAGATGGATGGAGATGGTGCGGGTTCTGGTTAGCAACAGGATCTGCAAGTGCTGACTAGTTTTGGATCAAAAGGGTCTAGCACTTCTTTTGGTGGCGGTGGTGCAGATAAGGGAAAAGGAGTGGCTGCAGAGTCACTGCAGATTGAAGAGGATTGGCAAGCCAAATATGAAGACCTAGCAGAAGGCATTGTGGAAGTCATTCTCTGCAATAGCAAAAGAATAGATGCACTAAACTGATAGAGGCATTCACTTTGTCTGTGGTTGGAATTGTGTGCCCATTCTTTCAATTTGTCATTACCTCCTCATCCTCCTTGGTGGAAAGAGGCAGATAAGTTTCTGGGGAAGTATTATAATAAGCACACACCTTTTTTCCCCCATCCTATGAGTCAATGGTGATTCCAAGACCTGCGACGGCACAGGAATGATGGCAACAACAATTACTACCAAGTGCATGGATAGATGAAGTATTACCCATAGAACAGTGGTATGAACAACAGCTAGTGGATAGATCTAAGCCTCATCCATTAGAATGGCTTATGGATCTGGAGCAAGATCAAAGATTGAAGACGATTGTGGTTGTTGGTTTGAGTGGAGCAATGACATAGTGGCAGACAGAGTTACCTGAGAGCAGTGATGTGGGACTGAGCAAGGTGGGTAGCATTGTTGCACCTGTACACTACATTTCTAGTTCGGATGAAGAGTAGAACTATGACGATGGCTGCAAAAGGGCCTTGTAGAATAAAGTGTCGTTGTGCAGCTAAGCGCATACGTCACTATAATGGTTGCTTTTGGACAGGCAACATCGAAGATGTCCGAAATGCGAGGATGCTTTTGGATAGGAAGAAGAAATAAAAAAAGGACATTCAAACAGGCATTGCGACTACAAAGAGGATGTTTTTCTAAATGTTTTTTGGAATGAGATGCTTTGTAATTTTTGTGTACTGAGTGAAGCGTGAGATTTAACTTACCACACCCGGTGCTCTGCTAAGGCTATGCCTAAAATGATTGTTGCACGTACACTTTGCACCGTGTAAGGCATCTGACTTCAGTCCAGGAATGTGCATGTGTGGTTCATACAGTCCACCGTGAGTGCCATGTGCTATTGCATAACCATGCGGGTTAGCAGTAGTGACCTAGAGGGGTGTGTGAGGGTAGGTTAGCCGCAAGGGTTGATGGTTCAGATCTCCAAGCAGTTGTAGTCTTCAATGGCTGCTTCTCTAACCATCAGATGGTTCTGTACGCATGCTATTACTAGCATTCCTAGGTCATTGTGTACACAAATGTTGTGCGAGCTATTGCTCTGGAATATAGTATTCTTCAGTGTTCTATCATTCTCTTATATATTTGTATTCCATTCTCATGGATGTTATGCGTATCATTTGTCTATTATTTCCTGTAGCATCTGTGCGTATTTATGATGCTACACAATCCTTTGTAGTATCCTTGAGCTCCCAACCTTGCTCCAGTAGTTCTAGTGCAACAACTCCAACCTGAAGAACTAGAATCACAATATGACTATGAAACAGAATACCCCATATACTACATGAATGAAGAAAAAGGACTCATTCCAATGTATGCCAATCAAGTAAGACCAACCATATATCGAGCACCTATCAAGAGTTTTGGATGTGGAGAAAACCATTGGATTGTTGAGTGCCCTTAGGGCACAAAGGTAGCCCAAGTACTTTCCAACATGTGTGTAGAGATTGTGGAGTTGGGCAAGCATGCATGGATTGCCCATTTAGAGAAAAAACCTCACCCACCCCATGAGGCAAAGCGAGATGTACCCCTTGGAATCATTGGCATTTAGAGTCATAGTGTGGCAACACTAAGTATTGCCCATCCCAACCGGTACTAGTGATAACAAGGAAGTAGAAGGAAGCAGCACGATAAAAACTAATTTTTTTTCAGAAAGAAAAAATCCCAAAGGCCACATAAGCCTTGCCAGTCTTGAAACAAAGGGAGGCATTTCCAAGTACATATGCCCCAAGTTCTCTTCAAGAAGCAAAGGAAGTCTACCCTAATGCCAAAGTGGAGAAAGCTCGGTATCAAGCCATCAAGAATTGGTAAGACATGAACATGAAAAATTCAAGGCAGACCAAAGAACAATACTCAAGGGCAAGGAACTAATACTTGATAGCATTGACATGGTAATTGAAGCCACCACCAACCCAAGAGTAACGAATCTACATGCAACTCATCCCCAACTAGATGGAGCCGCCTTAGCCAGCTTAATCACTTGCCCTGTCATGATGCCAATTGGAACCTTATTGAAAAATCATCCAACCATGTGGAAAAGTTTCAAGGGTTGTATAGAATCAACATAGTGTTTCCCACGACCTGAAGAGGAAGAAAAGGCTATCATAGTGAAATTTGGAGCTAGGGATGACATAAATAATGTAATTATCCCATTGGAGCATAAAGCCTTCGGCCAACACCTTGCAACAATGGACGGTGGGGCAGGTGTCAACATTCTCGTAAAGGACCTCTATGAAGAATGGGGCCTCCCACCAATGGGGAAGGCCACATTCAATGTACACCTGACCTACCACGCTTAAATGAAGACACTGGGAATTGTTTACAATGTACCAACAAAAATTGTGGGAGTCAAGTTCACTGTACAATTCACAATACAAATGTTCCCCAAGGATTGACTGAAAACCAAATATTATTGGGAGGACCATGGCTTTGGGAGGCATCAATACTCCACGATTGGGGTACATATAGGATCACAATCTAGAATCAAGATAATCTTATGAAAATCAACCTGGGAATTGGGGAAATCAAGCCCACTATACCCAAGAATATTGATGACACTTCTTCCACCACATCCACAGTCATGCATCACTTGAACTCAAACCCATAGAAGATGATAGCAAAAGTGACATCAACAATTTGGATATAGGCATTAGCCATAATCGACAACTACAAAAACAACACATCCAGTGTTGCCAGATGTGGATGCACAAAATGATACAGGTAGAACCACCAATTTGGGATGAAGAATTAGAGGCAATGGATGTACCTATCTTCATGGTGGATAAAGATTGGGATAGTGATCTCAGAGAGGCCATCATTGAAGGCTATGGTGAAGATTTTGATTGGGATCTAAAATAGAAGTAGAGAATGCTACATTAGAAGGTCAAATCTTTGATAATGACTTCGGAATCCTTCATGCATTAATGGTAATAGAATATCCCAAGTTAGACCCTCAAGCAAAAACAAATAGCAAACGGTTAACGAAGAAGAAAGAGGGTGTGGAACACCAGAAGGCTAAGGTGGAACACTTCAATGAGTTTGAAAGGATGCAAGATAGAGTGGTGGAATTATACTTAACCAATCCCACCCAAGTGCAGGAACCACCAAAATTACAATGGGACCCAAAGGGCCTTGAGGGTGTATGCATGACACAAGAACCACTCTTTGAAAACAAAATGCCCATTGAGAATCCAATGCCCATCTCCCAAACTAGAAGTTCCATAAGTTCAAACCTAACATGGGATCAAGACTGAGCTAGATAGTACACACAAAATGGAAAAGCAAGTGGGTATTGATTCAATAGATCAAGACTCCTCCACAACAAGGAGTTAGAAATAGTCAGGCTAGCACCTCACAATGCTATGAAAGCCTTAGGTAAGTACCTCACTATTTCAAAAATTATACAAGGGGAAACACAACAATAGCCATGCCTAGACCAATCAGGGAATCAAAGATCAAGGAAACAAAAGGACTAGGGGAAATGTCAATTTATGAGGGACCAAACCAAGACAAAAAAATCAAATCTTGCCTTGGAAGGAGAAGAGGAAAGGCTTGTGTACATTGGCGAGCAACTCACTATAAAAGTGTTGCTCATGGAATATAGGTATTGCATGGCTTGGTCCTATAAGGACATGAAAGGGATCTCCCCTCAAGTTGAAGTACACACCATACCAATTAGAGAAGGATCCAAGCCTAAGTTATGTCCCAGGTATGTGGACCCTATAGGAAAAATCCAAAGTATGGCACCCATGTCTATGAAGAACTACAAAATTTATTGGATGTTGGTTTCATTTATGAGATTGAGCACACCAATTGGGTGCACCAATCGTAATTGTACCAAAGAAAAACAAGAAGATGAGAATATGTGTGACTCATACAACGTTAATGTAGCCACAATCAAAGATCACTGCCCCCTACCATTGCCAAAGACATTTTTGGAATGGGTAGCAAGGTAAGAACTATACAGCTTCTTGGAGGGGTTTAGTCAGTACAATCAAGTACAAATTGCACTTCAGGATTCAGACGAAGACATCCTTTGCTACAAAATGGGGCATCTTTTCATAAAGAGACACCATTTGGCTTATGCAATGCTCTATCCACTTTTAAAAGGGTCATGTCACCGCCTTCAAGGATTTTTCCAACAGGTTCCTACAAGTATTCCTCAATGACTTATGCATACACTCATGCAAAAAGCATCACTTAAAATGCCATGAAGATGTACTAAAGAAATGCAGGAGTATGGAATCTCTTTAAACCTCTCAAATGTCAATTCTTGGTCACAATTGGATTAGTCTTGGGACACATAGTCTCTTGACATGGGATTGCTACCGACATAGACAAAATCAAGATCATCATGGAGCTTTTCCCCCCTCAAAATGCTAAGGGTGACCAAGTATTAATGGGACATGCTAGGTACTATAGAAGGTTCATACTCAGGTATGCCATGATTTCAAGACCCCTCTATAAGCTACTGGTGAATTTAATCTGGATAGAAGAATGTGAACAATAATTTGTGAAAGCAAAAGGGAAGAAGAAGAAGGAAGCACCTAGATATGTCAATAGAAAAGTGACAAAGCTTGTGAAGACAAAGCCATATTGTTATTCTGATGCAAAAAGACTAGGATTCTCTGATTTCATGCCTTGCAATATGCACTTGTATGGTTGAAATTTATAGCCATTTGTAAGAGAGAAGACACTGCCTTATCATAAAGGTAAGACCCTCTCATGGCTACCTTTAAAATAGACAAATTCAATGGCCAAGGCTTCCCTACTTAGCAAATGAAAATTAAATCTGTGCTTATGAAGGAGAATTTGTGGGAAGTCATCAGAAGAGGGTGAATCCACCACAACCAAAGGAAAGGGGAAGGCAAGTGACTCTACTTAAACAACACTAGCAGATGCTAAAAGGCTAGAGAAATCCTATGCAATTATTGAATTAGCTTTGGGAGATAATTATGTACATTATATTTCAGATTTGGAATCTCCTTCTGAAGATAAAGATTGAACCTTCTAAAATCCAAACTCTTTGACCTTTTGTCATCACTTGGACATGTAGTCAATTTTGAGGTTCTCTGCCTGGAGTAGTACTCCAAAAAGAATGTTATGGTTATGTCTTTTAGTTCTTATAGTCTTTGTAAATCACCTCTGGTCACCATATGATGTAGGCCATGTGATATGTGTTTGCCTCCATGGTACCTCTTGCAACATGAGAAACTAGGTCCACACAAAGGCCTAAGATTAATCCTTGTACATGCAAGATCCAAGCCACCATTGACAATTACTCGATACATGTTTTGGTCCTCAATCTCAATGATGATGGGTATGGTCCCTTGGTGGCCTACTATTTAGTTTGGATTTGCTACAAGAAGAATTCTCAATGAGGAAATCTAAAGCAATTCCATCATTTCAATGCTAACCTTTGTAGCACGAAACATTTCCCAAGAGTTCATCACGTTTGGTCTCGGGTACTTAGTGGCACTCAACTCAAATTGAGCTTGCTTGTTGAAGCTTCTCCCAAGTCAAGTGTTGTTGACACATGGATTTGCAAACTCTGCACACCTTCTCCTTCAATTTCTCTAGTGATTTTAAACATGACCTACTTCTATGCCTTCCAATTGATATCTTTGGTTAGTGGTCCCTTCTTAGAACTAGTGATAGGACCCTACGACCTAGTAACTACATTTACTTCTATCAAGCTAGACACTTCTATAAAAATGGCTTGGTAGTTAGGATTAACTTCTCCCCTTCCCACATTGTTCTTGAGCGTCTTTAGATTCCCTTGCCAGAATTTGGACTCAACTTTGGTGTGATTCTCATTACCAAAATAAATTGAATCTATGAATTGGTGCGTTTTTTATAGGTGTTGTAGTGCTTAGCTCAACATTCATCCTTAGTGTTTCCTTGCCTTTAACATTTATTGCACCATTTTTCTTTGTAGGTTAGGAAGAAGGAGCTCTTCATGGGAATGCATGGAATATGCACCTTTTGATATAAGGCTGGGTTTTTGGGGAGCGTGGGAAAACAAATGTGATACAACAATCTATTCTAATATGTAATTGGAATTGTTCTCCCTCTAGAACTCAACGCTTCTGTCTACATGTGTCACCTTCACAAAGCTCTTGAAAATGAGGTTTTAAAAAAACAAAGAAACAACACAAGAAGTGGTGCAAAGGGCTTGCCATGTGGCACCCTCTTGAGCCTTCCCCCACAAGCCTTTCCCAACATGCTCCCACTCTTGGCCCACCACTCCCATGCACTATCACATGACCACCCTTGCCATGTCAGTGCATGCTTTGGAGAAGCTTTTGACAAATCTTGAAGGTGTGATGGTGACATAAGAATGTGTAAATGCACATGGTTTTGCCGTTGCTTCCAAAAACTGGGTACAATGATGTTGTGCCCCAGTAACGCACATACTAGTGAGAATTTATGGGGGTTCACACTCATCTACCCACAAATCGACAAACGGTGTCCCCTCCAATAAAAGCATGTCCACTCTTCATCCTTCCCACTCATCTGCCCACCCTATCTAGAAAGATAATGTGGAGTCTGAGTCAAAAATAGGAAAATGGGAATTTTTGAGTGGCCAATCCGCAGTGCCCAAGTGAGCATCCGTCACCATGGGACCCAAACCAGTTCACGTCGCCTAGCCATGATTTGAACACGGACCCCATAGAAGATGGTTTAGTGATTTCACTGAAAAAAAAGGCGCAACATTTATTAGCGTTTCCCTAGTAGGGGTAGGATATAGAAACTAGAAACATGCCATTTTTGCCGAAAGCGGATGTCTAGTGAATTTAACATTACAAAAGAGAGTTTTCTCCCCTAAAGCTTTGTTGGATCCCTTCTAAAAAACTAAAAACTTTTAAGCAAACTCAGCATAAAGCTTTAGCATTAGATCCTGATACTCTTGAGAAGCAAGTAAAATATTCGAATTGTTATCAGCAAGGAATGTTTTTGATGGATTGGCACAATCTGATTAGATCAAGCGCAGTACGGGTTCTTGGTAGTTCAAGCAGGCAAAATTCTGCATTTCTTGAGCTGCCTTGTAGGGATTGGATAGTCCATGAGACAATGTCTCGATTGGTGTAAAAGCAGGGTGTATAATAAGTGTCACATTCTCTCTACGGTTTTACCATTTTTGAAGCAAGGTTTCTTGCATGTGGAACAATGGGCTGCAGATTTCCTTTAGTAGGGCCAATGGCATGCTTTTGTTCAAATGCCTAAGGCCAAAGGGGGTTTGGGTCTTGAACCTTTTAAAGCTAAATGTAATAATCTATGTGCTCGCTGGGTCTGCAAGTTGCATTCTATGCAACCTTGGGAGATTATCTGTCATTTCTTGCTCGAGAAAGTGGGAGTCCTTGGTTTCAAGGGGGGCCAATTGAGTTGGCAGTAAATTTTACTATCTCCTTTCCAACAAGTCCAGGTCCCTCACTCTAGCATTTTCCAATAGCTCTTACTAGTTTGGCGTAATGTTGTGACAGATTCTGTCTGGTTGGAAGAATGTTCGGTGGTATGGGGATAGATCTTTAGGCCTCAATGTTTGGGTTAATCGGTGGTCGTATTGAAATGGCATCACACCTATTCAGCTAAAGCCAAGAGTCTCTTTACACATTCACAATAAAGCTCTAACAATATGGAGCTCTATATAAGATCACTGGAAAGCACAATTCTTATCACTTTTTGACATTGCATTGTGCTTTCGGCTTTTGCCAGCAGAGCTCGGATTTGTTTCTTCCCCCCTGGGAAGACTTGTGGATGAATGGCCTACCAGCCCTCTTTTGCATTGGGCTGCTAATTTGTGAGGCTGGGCTAATGCTTATGGGAAGAAACTTTCACGATTGTCCTGTAAAGATTCTACTTTGCCCACTGTAACTGACATTCCTCTTGCTTCTAGGTTGGCATGGTTGCAATTCACACACCATGATTCTTACTAGGTATGGGCACATCGGCTATGGCGAGTCTAGTCTTCTACTCTTTCAGCCTATCTTAATTTCTTGCTATGGAGAGTTTTGGTTTGTAAGATGCCCACAAAGGACAGGCTTGCCAAATGGAGTCGGGACATCTCGCCTTTCTACCATTCTGTAAGGTGTAGTTGGAGAGTCATTTTCATCTTTTATGGGCTTGCTTTACAGCTAAAGGAGTTTGGAAAATGATTTGCTCTTCGTTGATACAGCTAATTTTCAGGTCGTTGTGTGAAGACTGCCATGTTTGGTGACATGTGGGATGACTGAGTATCAGTTAATGAGTTGGCATTTGGTGAGAGCGACAGTGATACAAGGATTATCGAAGTTAGAAACTCCTTGATTTTTCACAAGATCCCATTGCCAACGGATTTTCACTCCTGTTTGAGGCAATAGTGTTTGGATGCTCTCTTTTACTTTGGTAGACATCATGATTCTCTTCACATTGCAGCAAGGCTTCTTGCTGACAATCACTTTTGACTTAAGCTCATTCTTGTAAATTTGTATTATTTTAGTAATTTAACACCTTTGTTCTCGCAAAAAAAAATAAAAATAAAAGCTTTCTTTCAGCCATCTCTCCAGTCCTACCTCGCCCCTTGTCTCCCTATCCTCTCCCTTCTTGCCCCGTCTCACCCTTTCGAGAAATGTGAGCAAGAAAACCTATTTTTTCTTGCTCAAGGGTAGTGCACTTGGCACCCTATGACTGTTTGTTCTATACACCAAAGATGTCTATCCTCTTGTGAACCAACTTTTCAAGAGCAATTATTGGCCTGCCCTCTGGGTAGGTCTAAGTGGAGGCTCGCTTCTGTAAGAAACAAAATTCAGAATTTTCTTTTTGTAAAAGTCATGAATTTTATCTTTCCCTTGAAATCCTCCATCTTTTTCTCTCTCTATATATATATTTCTCTCTCCCCCCCCCCCCCACTCTCTCTCTCTCCTTTATCTTCCGTAGTCTTCCTACACACCATCTCCACTATATTCTTTTTTGCTTTTTCGATCTTGGGCAAGCCTTACGAAATGATTAAATATCATTCACCTTGTTATGTAAACCAAAGAAGTCCGCCCTCTTACGAACCTATTTTCTCGAAAAGCTTTCAAGCGTGGATTTTAGGGGCGTCATGCATGAGCGTGAAACCCCTCTTATGCAAAGCGTCTTCATCTTCATAATATCTCAACACTTTCCTCATGTCGCATCTTTGGGAACTGAGAATAACTCAGAGCCATTCTCACATCAGAAGCTTATTCAAATAGCGCTGGTTTGCAACTCTTGATAAGCCAGGTTTGGGTTCCGAAGAATTTTCCTTGCAGTTGTCTTAAATCATGCATTTGAATGTTGAATCAATGGAGCTTCTTGTAATAATATTATGTAAGGTTAATTGCAAGAGGCGAATGACTACTGATAGAAAAGTAGGATTCCGCGAGCGAAGCATGCATTTGGGCAAGACGCTCACGTGTCCATGCCTTTTGGGGCTTCTACACTGCTCCAGAGACAGTCGGCTTGCCAAGGAAAGGCATGGTTGTCGGTGAATGAGGAGGACCAAGTCATTTGCCTTTGCCAAGGAAAGGATGGCTTATGATGGGAGGAGAAAAGTGGAAGGAATGCGTATCGCCATCGGATGTCCAAAACGGGAGTCATTGGGTTGCTTGTAAAATGATGATTCTATGCATCGTCCATCCATGGAATTTTCTACCTGTTGTTTTTTGCGTGTATTTGTTGCTTGTCATGAGCGGAGCAGGCGATTTCTAAAGATGGATCAATAGGCTCCGAAGAATCTATGGATATTAGTAGTGGGGAGTTTGACTAAGGTCTCTGTTCTCATGGTACTTCCTAATTCTTCTCAGAGAAATATACGTTCTCTCCTCTGTATACGTGACTGGCACGATCATTTAGTCTGTAGCGACAAAAATCTCCATCCTCTTTCACACCCTGTAGTTCTTGGTTCAACCACTTGGCTTTCCGTTGGTCACTGTCTTTCTCATTTTCTTGTCTTTCTTTTATACCTCCTGGTTCGACCGCCTTGCTTTACCTCTATTGCTTCACACTTCTTTACAAGGTTCTCATTGAGAAGCTCAACCATCAGGATACATTTAACGTCTGAGCTTCAGCTATGTACACCATCGTGAGTATTTCCAAATTACAGCATCTGTTGTGTGGGTGCCCTCAACAGAAGTCATGTTTTCTTTATTTGTATTTGCATTTAGTTAAAGAGGGATGGCACAACAATGAAGACATTTTTTCTCGATGCACAAGGAACTTGAAGTGCAAGCAGTTATTGGCATATGTCCACATTTTACACTAGATCATTAAAAAAGTGAGAACATGCGTAGTTGCAAAATGAAAATCATCTTAATTCAAATGCTTCCAAAGATAGCACATTATTTTTTCTTTGAATACAGTGCAATTTTAAAAGCACTTGGTCAAGGAAGATAGGATTTCACTTTAAGATACAATATTTTAAAAAGCACATTTAAATAAGTTATCGAAGGTATTTAAATATTCCTCACAAGAATAACAATGACATCTTTCAGGTAGTTCAAATGTTGGGGCGCAACCTAGAAAAAGTTTTTGCAACACCAATTTGGAGCTTGCACATCAAACAAAAAATATGGTTGTTGTGAATGATAAAAGTGGACCTAGTCGAGTAAATGTGCTCACCAACATGAATCCTGTAAATCCAAATGCTCTGTCAGTACTATCAATAGGTGAATTATCAGAGTTTGTATCACATCCCTTCACTTTTGAAGGGAAGGCCTTGGCAAAGTAGGAAACCTTCAAAGCAAAAATTGTTTCGTATCCTATATACATGTGTATTGACCTAACTGATTATGCATGCTCAGAGAGAATCACACAACATGTCCCGCACACATATGTTTTGGATTTCCAAGCTATAGAGGGCCTGACCATTAGCAAGTAAGGTTCCAATGAGGGAGGTACATCTTCTTTTTCTTTGCGTATTGACACAATAACAACAATTCTGAAAGACGAACCGTTTGATTGTGTCATATCCTTTGTTTCAGATAACATCATATGACGTTATGCACCTTGGGCAACCAATCAAATTGAAAAATTGAGAGCGTCATTCACATCAATTATTGACACATTAGCCCTTGTCATTGTGAAAGTGGACCTTGATGGGACACCCACCTATCAAATCATTGTCACAGATGGTCCAAACCCGAGGATGTCACAACGATGACAATCAAATACTTAATGCCTCAGCACATTTCTTCGAAACGTTTTAATTGTGGGTGGATATAGCCCAAACACACTTATAAACTCTTTATCTTCAGCAATAATATGGGATATATAAAAAACCTTAATAGGAGGTAACCGTTGATGAAGCACGTATGCAAGTTAGTAAGAAACTGCCATATGCAGAAAGTTAGATGTTCGGCTCATATGTGTGTGGTGAAGGATTCCAAATGTAGATATGCTACTTCTTATCGAACTATTTTTTGTCCAGTTCTATGTCTATTTTCTATATGTTGTAGTGACAGAAACATTTTATAATACAAGGAATATGCAGTTGCTTGACTTGAACGAATATCTATGTTGTAATGAATTATGAGTTGATATATTCTCTTTCGGTAGTTCTGATTGTATTCTCGATGATGCTATATTTCTACTAACAGGTAGATTTCTGGATTTAATCTCTACCTATTACACTGGTGATCCTGCAAACAAATTGGGTACTTTGATCGGATGTGGCAAAGGAGTTGAAAGACAACGAAGGCAGTCACGATGTCAAAGCTGCATAATCTACAGATGTTCTACCCGCAACGGAATGGACAATCAGAATGAATGAATCGAATCTTGAAACATCTCTTGATCAAATCGGTTGAGTCAAAACAATCCGTGCCTACAAACAATCGGACCTTGCAAAGCAATTAGGCACTTGGATTGTGAAAATGAAACGACAGAGCATATGGCTCCTCCGTGCGAATGCTGCAAAAATGGAGCACATGTGGTAGAATGCGCACACACAATTCCAATCTAAGGAATGAGAACGTTCAATACCTACAAGTAGGAATTCAGATTCTCTACCATGCTCTCCAGGTGCTAAGGAACCTCCATCAGGCAACTGTGAATGGTGGGAATTGTGAAGTACTTCAAGTGATCATTGAGAATGTGTGGGAACTAATCCGAGATTTGCAGCAGAGGAGGCAAGGAATCATTGAAGGAGAAATCATGGATGGAAATGTCGGGGAGCATTGAGGCTGGTGTAGACAATTCAATCTGCAGACGAAAAGGAGGAGTCGAGTAATCTCACAGAATGTTCATGGAGATAGGAGTAGCGGAGGTTAGACACAGAGGAAACAGAGTCATCTCCTCGGCGTATCACTCTACAAGGGCCCGTGGAAGGGGTCATATTGATACAAATGAAGAAGGTCTTGACGAGATGGTTGAAACACCGGAAGAGGTAGGAGAACCATCCAAAATCCAGCTAATGAAACTGCCCCGAGTTCGGAGGATGAAGATTGGATTCTCGGTAACACAGCATCGGCCCTTCCACTAGTTTCGACGGAAGTTCAGAATACCAGGATGCAGTTAATGTAGAAAATCTTACGTGGTCTCCATCAAAAACCTTCATTCAGGCAACTTATGGGTACCACATAGCATTTGGGCTGTATGTAGGAGCACAGAGGCAGTTGTTTGACCCACTCCTGAGCAAACCCCGCCCAAGGAGAGTAAAACCAGCGGTTCCAATCAACCCAGCAATCAACATCCAGAACCCTAGATTCCACTCTGCTAAATTCAGTGGCAAGTCAAAACAAGACCCTGATAGTCACATTGGGCAATTTGAGACCCGATGGGTAGCAAGTGGTTTCGAAGGTCAGCTTGGCGATGCGGTCAAGAAGGAACAATTGGCAGCCACCTTGGTAGGCAAGGCCATGAGTTGGTTCATTCAATATGGTATGAATCACTTTTAGGATTACAATGCTTTAAAGCAAGCTTTTTTGTCAAGGTTCAGACAGGAGAAAACACTAGAAGCAATACTCAAGAAGCTTTGACAATTGAAACAGAAGGATCTGTTGGTAGAAGACTATGCCCAGAAGTTCCAAAATTTGAACCAGAGGCTAGCCACCGGTTCAGAGACCTCGACTACAATTGGGGGATTATTTATGTAAGGTGTTAAATAAGGAATTGAGAAGTGTTGTTGTGGGAAGGGATACATTGGCAAGAGCCAACGACTTTGACAACATGGTAGTAGCCGTACAGCGTGCAAAACGAAGATTTGGCATGACCAAAAGAAAGTCAAAGAAGGGTAAAAAGAAGGATGCAGGGGATTCAAATTCGGATACAGATTCAGATGAAGACTCTGACACGGATAGTGAGGATGATGATACGGAATCTGAGTCCAATGAGGACGATTCGGATGCTTCGGATGATGAGGACATGAAGTCCAAGAGAAAAAGAAAGGAATCCAAGAAGGTAAAGTACAAGGGGAGTTCCAAAGTCAAAGAAAAAGGCAAAAGCTTCCTCAGGGGATGAGAAGTTAGAGAAAAAGATTAAAAAGCATTTGAAAAGTATGGGGCTATCAAAGCTGGTTCATCTAAGAAAGCTCAATGTGAGTTTTGTTTCAAAAAAAATCATGATAGTGCCGATTGCTGGTACAATTCGAATTATAGGGGGCGGTTCCCTCCTCATATGCAAGCTGTTGGAGCAGCAACACAACCACCTGCAACCAATCAAGTAGGGGTGAATGATAATGCTAACCAGACAAGGAGACCACCATATCAGAATTGGGGAAATAATCCTCGACAAGCCAATACAAGTAATGATGCATAGAACTACACATATTGTGGAAAAGCTAGATACGGGCAAGTTCCAGGATGTGAACTCTGGTGTAAACACCACAATGAGAGGCATCCCGATTGTTCAGTACCAAACTCGATCATAAATGCAAAATCCGCCTTGTCCACCACTAGCCCAAGCCAATGCTGTGATCATACAACTCGAGCAGAATGAGGTAGAGGAAGGACCTGTGATGGTGAAGTAGACAGTAGCACAAGAGAAAAAGGTTATTGAGCCGATACTAGCCATTTTATGTGATTGTTCAGGGTGCAAACAGGAGAGTGACATGTTTGAGGGATGAAGTGATCCTGCAGCACTGGCTGTAACAAGGTCTAAGTGACCAATCCCGAAGGTAGACAAACACAAGCACCCAATTGATTGGGATGAGCAAAAGAAAGTTCGACATGAGGTTCTTCAAGCTTTGGATAAGGTAAATGCAGACAAAAAGGTTAAGTGGGCATTGACAGAGACACCACACAGCCCATATCTATCGAAGTAAAGATTGATGAAGCATTACAACCAGTAGAGAAAAGAGTCCAACCTCAACGTGCAAAGCTAGCAGTGATTGAGTAGAAACCAAAGGAAGATCAGGGTGACAACAAAGGGAGCATAGCACAACCTGAGGAATTCGATATGCAAGATGAAGGCCAGATTGTAAGTATACCAAAAAAGAAAGGGGCTTGCAAAGAGGCCCACAGTCGGGGACCGGCATACTTAAAGAACCAAAAAATGCAATTACAGGGGAACAAGAAGAATTGTTTCATAGCTTGCTCAAGGCTAAGATCAATATCACATTGGACCAACTTCTTAATCCTGTACCAGAATTCAAAACACAATTATTGACTAAGTTGTCCATGCGGAGCCTAATGGTTAAGGAAAAAATGAAAGAGGGAGAATCTTTGAAAGTTGACCCAGCTGTTAATGCAGCACAAATTGAGGATGTGGACTATACTGTACCACTTATTTAGGTGGAATATAAGGCATAGATGATACCAGAAGTCTTGTTAGATGGAGGGTCGGGTGTGAACATTTTGTCCAAAGACCTTTATAGGAAATTCTATCTCAATGAATTAGAACTAGCCCCTTTTCAAGTGAAGATGGCAGACCAAAGGAGGGTCCAACCTCTGGGAATTCTGAGGAATTAGCATATTGGAGTTTGTGGATTGACGTTTATGGTCAGCTTTGTTGTCCTCAGATTGGAGGGAGATGAGCAATCTTATTCTATGCCCTTTGGCAGGCCGCGGTTTCAGGTAGCCAAGATCAAGCAAGATTGGGGGGCTGATAGGGTGACCATCAGAATGGGAAAGAAGAAATTTAAAATGGCAATGGTTCCAACAAGGAGCATACCGAAAAGGATTCAGCCCTTGACAGTTGAAGGCATTAACATGGTGGCCGAAGTGGAAGATGATGAGGAGGAATGGTTCCTCAAAAGAAATCCATATCTTGTGCCAATTTTTGAAGTGGATGTGCTAAGTATTCTCGATCAATACAAGAGGCTTGAAGTATGCAGTTTTCCAGCAATGGAGATGTTTGCAGTTCCGATTTTCGACAGTTCTAGTCTGAAGGAAGCCCAAGAAGAAGGTAAAGAAAAGAAGTTAGATGGAGTTTATGCAGACCAGTGGGATGTTGATGATGAGAAGGAGGAAGTATATATTAAAACAGATATTCAAGCAATCGTTGAAGCTAAAACAACATTTGAGGATCACTTAAGGAAGTGTGCAAGAGTACAGGAGGATGATTTAACTGAGATGAACCTTGGAACAGAAACAAGATCCAAAGCTGGTGCATGTTAGTGCTTTGTTAGATGCAACTTTTTATGAATCTTTACATAAATTGTTATTGGAATTCAAGGATGTGTTTGCTTGGCATTACACGGATATGAAAGGGGTTGATTCATCTTTTTGCCAACATAGAATTAATTTGAAAAAAGATGATGTCCCAGTGGTTCAGCAAAGATATAGAATGAATCCAAACTATGCTCAGAGGGTGAAGGAGGAAATTGATAAGCTACTCAAGGTGGGGTTCATTTACCCAGTGGATAAGGTAACTTGGCTTTCACCTATAGTCATAGTACCTAAGAAGAATGGTAAGCTTAGAGTATGTGTTGATTACAGAAAATTAAATGCAGTAATAATAACAAACCCTTTTCCATTGCCTTTTTGTGACACAATGCTTGATGATGTGGTTGGTCATGAGATGTATAGTTTCCTTGATGGTTTTAGTGGCTACAACCAAATAAGGATGGCTCTGGAGGACAGAGACAAGATAGCTTTCATCACAGAGTGGGGAGTTTTTGCTAGTAATGTTATGCCTTTTGGTCTTAAGAATGCACCTCCCACATTTCAGAAATAGATCCAGGAAGTTTTTGCTCCTTACTTCACTACTTTTATCATAGTTTTTATTGATGATTTTTATGTGTTTGAAAAAAGAATGAGCATTTGTAGCATCTGAGATTATGCCTTGAAAGATGCAAAATTGTACGCCTTAGCTTAAATCCAGAGGTGTGCTTTTGCTGTTAAAAGGGGTGTCTTGTTGGGACATATAATTTCAGAAGAAGGTATGGCCATAGACCAACGAAAGGTGGAAGTCATTCAGAAGGCCCCTACATCGAGAACTTTGAAGCAGCTATCACGCTTTGTTGGGCATATTAAATGGCACGACAAATTTTTATGGTCTCTCTCTCATGTTTGTGTACCGTTGACAAAGCATACCAAGAAGGGAGAATTGTTTACATGGGAGGAACAACAATAGAGGGCTTTCATTTTGTTAGTGAAAATGTTAGTTGTAGCACCTATTCCTAAACCACCTGATTGGAAGTTGCCATTTCACATTTTTGTAGATGCTTCAGATGTGGCTATTGGAGCCGTGTTGATGCAACAATTTGTTAAAGGTTGGTTTCAGCCCATATACTATGCAAGCAGGATATTGACAAAAGCAGAGAAAAATTATAGTGTGACTCAGAGAGAAGCATTGGGAATGGTATATGCTCTCCAGAAATTTTGACATTATCTGTTGGGAAATAAAGTGGTGCTACATGTGGATCATCAGGCTCTCATTTATTTGGTGAACAAACCACAATTGTCTGGCTGATTAGCTAGATGGATATTATTGCTTCAAGAATATGATTATGACATTGTTCATACACCGTGTAAATAGCATGTTGTTGCAGATTATTTAAGCCAATTAAAGAATGGTGAAGAACCTTTGGGAGTTCAAGATGATTTACCTAATGCGCATTTATTTTCTATCAACATGGAGGAAGGGCAGGATTGGTATGATAGAATGCTCTTGTTTTTTATAGATGGGGTGGTACCTCAGTCATTGTCCCGAGACTAGAGAAAGAAATTTGTGCTATAGAGTAAACTGTTTCTGGTGATAGCTGGAGTGTTGTACAAAAGAGGCATTGATCAGGTGATCCGGAGGTATGTTCCAGATTATGAAAGAAAATCCGTTTTGATGGAAGCACATGCTGGAAGTTCGGAGGTCACTATTCGGGTGACATTACTAGGAAAAAGATACTCCAGGCAGGTTTGTGGTTGCCTAAAGTCTTGAAGGATGCTCATGAATTTGCCAAGACTTGTTTACCTTGTCAGTGAGATGGAAGACCAACAGGTGCAGATAGAATTCTACATCAACTTGTACTACATTTAGGTCTTTTCCAAAAATGGGGACTTGATTTTATGGGTCCTATTAAACCTCCTGCCAGGTATACTGGAAACAAGTATATTCTAGTGGCTACTGATTACTGTACAAAGTGGGTGGAGGCCATTGCTTTGAGGATAATACAGCTACAAGCACAGCTAAGTTCCTCTATTATAATATTATGACTAAATTTGGCTGTCCAATTGAGATAGTATCTGATCAGGGAGTTCATTTTATAGATAAAGTGATGAAGAAGCTAACAAGCTTACATATGATTGTGCATAAGAAATCAATTACGTATTATCCACAAGCTAATGGTCAAGCTGAAAATTCAAATAAGACATTCAAGAAAATCCTTAGGAGAACAGTTTTAGAGAATAGAATCAATTGGGACCAGAAGTTACATTCGGCGTTGTGGGCATTCTGGACAGCATACAAGGTAACTACTAGAATGACACCGTTTCGTCTGGTGTATGGGTGTGAAGCTGTAGTCTCGATGGAGTTCATTGTACCAAGTCTTCGAATAGCGATTGAATGCAGATTATCTCCCGAGGAGTCAGTTGATCATAGGAGTCAGTAGTTGTTGAAGTTGGAAGAAGATCGGGTTGTTAGTTCATACATATCGGATGTGATCCAGAGGTAGAGGCAAGCATGAAATATCAAACTTAAGGTGTTCCGAAAGGGAGATCTGGTGTTGATGTTCAATTCTAAACTAGGCCCTCGTCCCGGCAAACTGAAGTTAAGATATGATGGTCCCTACAAGATTGTTGAGGTCTTGGGAGAGGGAACATTCAAATTAGAGGATATGTATGGGAATGCAGTTCCAAAACCAGTCAATGGGTATCAGTTAAAACCATATCATGCTCCAACACTTTCTTTGGAGGTTGTGGTAGAGGTCTCAGTGGTACAGAGGATGGTGGCAAGGTTGTATGTGGTGACTGTTTATAGGTCCGAAGATCCGAAGTTCCGAAGTGATGTGGGATCCGAATGCAGAGTTTTGATGCATGTTTCGAAGTTCCGAAGTTCTGAGTGCATTAGCAGTATTGTCCGTACTATTGGCAATATTTCAAGCATGCCGGTGGTGATTTTGCATGCCCAAGGTTGGAGACTGATGCGACGGTCGATATGGTCGGTTCGTCGACTCGATTACTGTTGGTAACATCTTGTCACTAAAAGAATTCACTTCAATTCGAGTTGACATGTGTGGAGTTGAGCTATTTTTGTCCCTTATAGTATCAGCGTGTTGTGACTTTTGTTCGAAGTATTTTTCAAGCTAATATCAGTTGGAGGATGTCCATTGTGGGTGCTAATCTTCACAATGAAGGGAAGCTACCAAGATCTTGTCCCGAGCTTGATTTGCTGTCGATAGCAACGAGTGACCAAATGGCTCCAAAGTCAAAGGTGGCACCGGTGCGACGCAGTAAGTGGACGAAGACGAAGGTGAAGGTGCCGGAAGTTGACCTGCAAGATGTTTCAGAAGATTCAGAGACAGAATCTGATAAGTCACCAAAGAAGCAATAGATGGTAGATAGTCCGCCAGTGTTTAAACAATCTAAGGTATTTTTGAATCTGACATTGAACAAGGCATGGCTAAAGAAGATCAAACTGTACAAGTTTGCATGTTTACCATGGGAATTGTGGAAGGATAACCCCCAAGTGTTAAGTCAGTTTCAGATTTTAAAGCATATAGCACGGGAAATTTCTATGGGGGTCAGAATCACGCTGGAGTTAGTGGCTGTAGTTTTTCATTTACCATATTATGAGGCAGAGGTTCAGCTAGACATATGCTCTGATGATGTGTTGATGGCAGAATTTGGAAATCCCTATTCATCCAAGAATTCTTACATGATAAGCAAAGTGTGTGATCCTATCAGAAAGCAACAGCTGGCTTGGTTTGTGGAACGAGTTGTTCTGTTAGTCCGAAATGATTACATGGCGAAGGAGAATTATGCCTATCTGGTGGTTGCAGAGCAAGGGGAGAAAGTGTCATGGGCCACGTTATTGTGCACAAAGCTTTTGTAGGAGATTTCTAGGAAACAAGCTCGCACTCAAAACTAGTTTTCAAGGATTACTCCTTATGTGACAACTCTATTCAATCATGTTACTCCGAAAAAGGAGCGGACTTCATCTCGGAAGCAGAAGGGAAAGTAGTTGTTTGGGGATGCGGATGACATTGTCAATGACACGATTGATGATTTGGTGCAGGCAAGATATACTTATCAACAATCAGTTGAGATGGTGACTGGTAAGTCACTATCCTCGGCTTTGTGGATTACACCAATTGTTAGCAAGGAAAAGGTGCTTCATAAGGATCATTCAGTCATGAAGTCGAAGATTTTAGTAAGAAAGGGAGCAGTCATGGATTTAAAGAAAAAATTGGCTATGTCTCAAGAACAGAATGTAGATGGTGCAGATGAAGTGGACACACCAATTGTCAGTAATAATTCTTTGTCTAATGTTTCATATGAGCAATTTAATCATGCAATTGAAATTTTATGAAGTTATGGGAGTCAAATGTAGGCAGCTTAGCGACAAGTTGTAACTGATGTTTTTGGTTTACAAGAAGAAAATCGCAGGTTGTTGCAACAAGTCCAAGAGGGTACTGAGATGCAGAAGGTCAAGCAAGACCTAACACAATTACAGAAAAGCTTTCAGGCTTATAAAGAACAAAAAGAAAGTGATCAGCAGAAGTTGATGCAGCAGATAGAAAAGTAGCAAGCATGTTTACCTATTGTCACTAAGTGGTTAAAAGAAATGCAAGATCATTTTTTTAATGTTTTAGAGGTGGTATCTAAATGGAACACAAAGGTGCAAACTGATAATTTGTGGTTATAGGCAAGGCTAGATTCATTGAAAATTTTGGAGCAGTAGTTAAAGGATATTTCAGATAAAACAGAGGTGGAAGGAGTGTTTATGTTAGCAGATACAATGGAGAGTCTAAAGACTGAATTGGTGGTGATATCTCAAGGTGCTTGGGATAACTTAAAAGAAAGATTGTTTATTTTAGCTCAGCGGCCTTATGAAGCTTTTGCTTTAGAGGAGTATACAGCAAATATATTGAAAGATAAAGTTCAGGAATAGGAAAATGTGATTCAAGAGTTACAACAACTGTTGCGCTTTTAGGAGAAGTCTCAAACAACATCAACAACAATTCAGAATCCTAATCCAGCTGAGATTTTTTCTAAATTGTTGTCTGTGTAGGTACCCGAAGACATGGCTCCAGAAACAAGTAATCAAGAGAGCAGTGGAGTGGAGCTGAAAGGAGAGTTTCAAGAGGATTTCGTGCAACTAGAAGAGATGCTTCAAGCCTTTAAGGTTGTCCATGATTTAACTGGAGGGAATGAGGGTGCATTGTTGTTTACTCGTCGTTCTGAGCAGATATTCAATACGGTAAAAAAGAAAGATGATGATGCAACAAGCATTGTTCCAAAGAAACCTGTGCAGAATATACAGGAGCAGTTTAAAGAACAAGTCGAAGACTAGTTCGAAGAGCAATTCATAAGAGTTCAACATGAAGATCATAATCCTAATCATCAAGTGATTCTAACCAATTCAATTTCAGTAGATGATCGTACTGGATCTACTATACTAGATAAATAATTGGATTCGAGTCTCAATAATTTTTGTGGGACAAAAATGATTGTTCCACCGGGTATGCCAGTGTGGGGGGATATAGCCCGAACACACTTATAAACTCTTTATCTTCAACAATAATATAGGATATATAAAAAACCTTAAGAGGAGGTGGTTGTGCAACCGCTGATGAGGTGCATATGCAAGTTAGTAAGAAACTGCCATATGAAGAAAGTTAGATGTTCATCTCATATATGTGTGGTGAAGGATTCCGAATGCGGATATGCTACTTCTTGTCAAACTGTGTTTTGTCCAGTTCTATGTCTATTTTCTATATGTTGTAGTGACAGAAACATATATAATACAAGGAATATGCAGTTGCTTGACTTGATTGGATATCTATGTTGTAATGAATTCTAAGTTGATATATCCTCTTTTGGAAGTTCTGACTATATTCTCAATGATGCTATATTTCTACTAACAGGTAGATTTTTGGATTTAATCTCTACCTGTTACATTAACGTTAGACAAAAACTTGCATGCTTGGTGGAGGAGTTTGTTGATGAAGGCATCGTAATGTACATCACAAAAAATATTTCATATATGAGCGCAAGGCATTCACTGGGAGTATTTGATTTCATTATCTCGGGGCGCAGTACCTGAAGGAAATCTTCAAGCCACATTGCATGATGCATTCACACGCCAAGTCTCTCAATTAGGATATGGGAAGAAGGCACATCATGCCTACCTAGTGATGGACTTCTTCACTCTAACCACCCAATAATATAACAATCTTCTCTCCTTTTCTTGTAGGTACATGGCATGCTACACTTTATCAATCTCAACAATCCTCTTGTTGAGCATCATTGTGAGACATGCGGTGGCACTCGAGAGAGCCGAGACCCTTTGCAACCATACTGCTATAGTTGCGATGGTATCCATAGTGTTTCTCAAGTGCCTTCTCTAAAAGGTTGTGTTGTCCTGCGTGATGCCACCCAAGTTGCTATACAAGTTTGTGGTCCTCATGTAGATGAGGTTCTTGGCCTTCATTGTCCATTCCTAGAATTCCACAATCAAAGCATTGTCGCAACATGATCCATTTTGCTTAAGAAGAGGCCCACAAGAGAAGTTACTGTAAATAGTTCAAGGTTCATGACCTCATTTGCAAAGACCGCCTAGTTGGGAAGTTCTTCTCATGTAGCTAGCCCTTGTGGATACCTCACCGGTTGCCCATGTTGTTTGCTTTCCTTTGAGTGTTATTGTGGTTGTGTTCTACTACTCAATTTCTTACTCTTGTACATATGCTTGGCCTTGTAAATGCAATGTATAGCCCAAACCAACCCCATGAGGGTACTTCGATTATAAATATTTTGATCTATGAAAATCTATGTACAAAGGTTGTGTGATACATTGCATCCCTATTTGTAGTGTATTCACACATAATATGTTCAAGTTCACATATGCAAGCAGTTTCTACGCGAAAGCATATACATCCAAAAGCCATGTATTGTCAATATACAAAAAATAACACTGTAAGGGCCTATCCCTCTCTTCTCTCCTCTCTCTCTCTCTCTCTCTCTCTCTCTCTCTCTCTCTCCTGTGCAATCATACTACTGTTGTAGTTGCGGTGGTATCCAAAGTAGTTCTCAAGTGCCTCCTCCAAAAGGTTTTGTTGTCTTGCGTGATGCCACCCAAGTTGTTGTACAAGTTCGTGTCCCCTATGTAGATAAGGTTCGTAGCCATCATGGTCCAATCTTAGAATTCCACAATCAAAGCATTCTCTCGATATGATCCATGATGCTGGGGAAGAGGCCCACAGGAAAGTTCACTATTGATCGTTTGCAGTTTGTGATCCCATTTGCAAATACTGCCTAGTTGGGAGGTTCTTCTCGTGCAGCTACTCATTGTGAATAGCTTGCCAGTTGCACATGTTATTTTCTCTCCTTTTAGTATTGTTGTGGTTGTGCTCTACTGTTCAATTTCTTGTTCTTATATATATGCTCACCCTTGTAAATGCAATGTACAGTCCAAACCAACCCCATGAGGTTACTTCAATTGTAAACATTCTGATCTATGAAAATGTACATACAAAAGTTATGTGATACATTGCATCCCTATTTGTCGTGCATTCACACATATTCCTAATCTAAATATTAACAAAATCAATTTCTGTACTTAAGGACTTCAAGCTCGCATATGCAAGCAATTTTTTGAGCCAACGCATAGAGCATCCAAAAGCAATGCATTGTCAATACACACAAAAACAATTGTAAGGACATAACCTTGTCACTCTTCATGACATAAGACATAAAATATTTGTCCTTCTCAATGGATTCCACAATTGATGGACTCGTACAATGTCAAATGGAATAAAGAATTCAACAATAAAAAACCAAACAAAACCACCTTGCTCTCTTGTTTGATATCTCTCTACCTAGCATACACTTACAACATGATGTTTGAGATGCTCCGAAGTAATGCCATTGACAATGGTTATGAACACATGGTTTCAAGAAAAACAAAAGTGCCGCCCCAACATGAACTTCAAAATGTTACATCAGACAACAATGCACTATTTGCGCTTCAGAATTCCACTTGCTACCCTCCCTTGGTCTTCAGTTGCCTTCACACATTGCATCAACTTTTCCATCATTCTTTTTTTTGTCCTATATGATGGCCACTCGCTTACTCAAGCAATGGAATTGAAGAGCTTGAACCATGAACAAAAAAGGGTATTGTTAATAAATGACCACAATTATGCCACTCACATCGAAACCTGGGAAAAGACCATACAACATTTGGATAAGAGATGAAGAGTCGCATTTAATACATCTTCTGCAACAAAATGTGGATTTAATGGCAAAAAGTATTGCTAACCTTTACAAAGAAAACAGCCATGGAAGCAACCACACTATCGAGGCAACATGTAATAAAATTTACAAACTAAAAGCCCCAACCTACCACTTCAGCCATGCAAATGGAACATAATGCAACCTAGAAACCGAACAAGAATTGGGACTTCATGTTGCGACGAGCCTAATCAAATCACCTTGTGATGAGAGAGAGAGAGAGAGAGTCGCGATGAGCCTAATCAAATCGCCTTGTGATGAGAGAGAGAGAGAAGTAGAAGTAGAATTTTATTATCGTCCTTGGGGGGCAGAGAGAGAGAGAGAGAGAGAGAGATTCTAGGGCATTCGTTGGGCTTGTCCGAAATAGAAAGAAGAGAAATACAAGGAGAAAATGGTGGAGATGACATGGTCCCAACCAATCACTAAAAAAGCAATGAAAATTTAAGGAACAAGTTGAACCACGTTCTAGTGGTGTTCCGTGAAGGGAATCTCAATAGGAAAGAGGAAAAAGAAGGAGAAAAAGCTGGAATGACGTTAGGTGGCTAAGAAAAAGGGGGGCCAAAATAGAAACAAGTTGTGAAGCATGTTGTACATTTTGGTTTGTATAACTTTCCAAGTATTGTTCCAGATATGAGCATGTTCTATTATCTTTACTTTTGTACACCTGTGGAGTGAGTCCATAGCCGAAGCTTGGGCTCTTGTATCCCTTCTTCTGCTGCAAATTCATTAATCAGTTCTTCTAGCTTGTCAATGCATATTCCAAACAGTGTGGGTGAAAGAGGGCAACCTTGTTTCACCCCCATATTACTTTGGAAGGCGGTTGACAGTTCATGTTCTTGCCTGAGTCTGCATGATACCTTCTCGTATATGCGAGAGATGCCTACCCTTAGTGCCAAAGGGACTCCGAGGTCTTGCATTCTTTTCCATAGGCCACCTCTCGGGACTGTATCAAATGCCTTCTTGAAATCTACAAAGCAACACAGAAGAGTTTCTCCTTTGAGCTTGCTCTCATCCCAACTTCCGAGAGTAGCATGGACCCTAGAAACCCAAAAATACTGCTCTGAGGGTAGTGAGTAAATGCTCAGATAATGCTAATTGTCCATTGGTGTTTGAAATGGCACACTTCAATAAGAGCACTTGAGCTGCGGACATTGCATGGCTATTCATATCTCACATTTTTGTACTCCATGGTTTGCCAAAGAACATCATCTCAAATAGGTATCCCTCGTGTGCTAGTCACTTTTTTGGCTGTCTCTTTGAATATTTGGACATAGCACGACTGCTCTCAAGAACCTAAAACAGAAACCATGTTGATGAAGACTAAACAAGTAACCAAGTTTTGAAAGAAATATTGTCTCTGTACGTCCAGCCATGACTATCATCAATGGAAGATGCATACAACTACTCTTTCCACATTGCTATTGATGAAGATGACACTTCAATATGTTCAAACTACATAGTCTATGTGATGAAGATGATGCTCCTTTTTACAGTGAAGCTTCACCAGACTGTAAATAGACGCTATGTTCTGCAACATGAAGGTTGTACAAGCTTCAGAAGTAGGAACAATACATAGCCTGTATAAAGGATAAGGAGACCTGGAGGCTGGAATTGGAATATTTTGCACCATGTACTGGTTGTTAGAAAAATACCCAACAGAGGGTACACGTAGCGGAAGACTTATAGTAATGCCCAGGAGCTCACACAGTGTGCGGTGTGGGTGTGGAATCACAAACTTCTTTACTTATGTGCATTCAATAGGTGTGCAGACTCATCAATAGACAATGAACCAATCGGATAGAGAAACCACCAAATAATATATTTCCGTCCACAACTATGGACACAATACAAAAGAGACAGATCCAGAGTCCCACCAATGGTGTGGTCCTCTGATCTTACCACAAAAGTCCTCCTCCTATCTGCTGGCTATCTCTAGACTAGAGTCCGCGTGCTCCACCTCGAGCGTGAGTAGACTTTCCATCTAGAATGATCTTCTCCACCTTGCTGTCTGGAAACCAGTCTAGGTGGGCAGCTTCCTGCAAGCTAAGTCTGCAGCACAAGGTACTACTTTCTCCTCCTGACTGTAGGCCCAAAGATAGCCCTGCTGCTGCTCCTTCTGCTGGTGGAATTGCTGCTCCAGATGATTGTGAAATGAGGCCTGAATGGCCCCCTTATATAGCCCTCAAGGGCCTGGCCAAAAAAACCGACTCAGTCTGTACAAAAACCGACCCAGTCTGTATGAAAACCGACCAGACTGCTTGGGAAAAACTGCCCTTAAAGGGCTCACAATTCAGGCCTTTTATGGCCCAAACTTCCAGGGCTTTTGGCCCTCCATTCAAGGCAAATATGCAGCCTATAAAAGGCCTGCCTCCTCCCCACTGCCAATCACATTCCTTGCTGCAGATCTGAGCCTGCACTCCCTGCCATGTCTGCGCCTCTACAAACAGTGCGCCTCCATGTCCTAGATCCTCCGCAATCTGTCCCAGACTGTCTTGCTTCTGCTCCGTACTTTCTTGGCCCTGTGTCCTGCCCTTAACAGTCCTAGATGTGCTGCCCACATGCCAGCCATGATGCTGTCTATGTGGCAGCCCCTTTCTCTCTTTTCCTGTTGGGTACTGCCCTAGGTCTCCCTCCCCCATGCTCTCCTCATATGGGGGCTTATAGATGGGGAGGTGACCTTTCCAACACCCCCTCTCACCGACACATCTCAGCCCAATGCCAATACGTCGATGAAGATGCTCCAGTAACTCCCTGGTCGTAGTCCTCTGGAACCTTTCGGTGTCGAAATCTTTTCCTGGCTTTTCATCCAGTGGCTCCTGCTCCACCAGGTCCGGTTCTGCTTCCGCACACCATCCTGGTATACAGGTCCATCTCTAGTAGCACCTCTTGGTACCACCTCCTTTAGTCGCATTCCCGCCTCTGACCTTGAGCAACCCAGCCGTCACGATCTTCCAGTCGTCCCCCTCATAATGAGTGAACAACCTGGAGTCTTCCAGACACCATGCTCTGAGGGTCTGTTTCAACCCGTCCTTCCTTTGGCAAGGTCTGCAACCAATGAATATTTCCAGATAACCTGGACCATGAACTCTCGCTGAGTTCTCAAGCAGGTACTCTTCTGGCTTCAGTACTCTTTGTCCACCACCTTCTAGCAATCTGCGTCCGAGATTTGAAGAAGCACCCATACTTCCCCTTCTGCCTTCGAAGAAGGCCAAGTCCTTCCAATCTCTTATCACCTGAGACAAATGAAGAGCAGAATCTCTCCACAGCATACTAGAAAGGCTCAAATGCAGAATATCAAATACATACCAGACTGTTGTACTGCCTGAATGTTCGCTCTGAAAGCAAACCCTGTACCTCAATGAGGCACCTGCTAAGATCCTGTGTAATCCTGTACTGTCCCCTTCTAAAGTCCAGCATCCATCTGACCATGAGACCCCAGGGCTTTCCATGGAATCCACCCTCGTGTCAGTGTCAACAGCTACACACCTGGAAGGTTCCAAGCACTCCATACTGTCCTTCACCTTCACAAAGGCATCTGACTCCTCGTCGACCCAACTCTCTATGTCAGACATCCTTACTGTGATTTCGGGATCAACATACCTGACCTCGGTAACACTCGGTGATCTCACCAGGAACAATTCTTCGATTACCACATTAGCTTTGGCCTTTCCCTCTGAATCTGGGTCAGACTCCTGCTTGTTTTTCAGATCCGCCTTTTTCTTTCTGCAGTCCTTTGCAAAATGTCCGGGCGTATCACAATAGAAACACTTCTTCTTGTGCTTCCTCTTCGAAGTCCCCTCGTCATCAGAATCATCTTTATTGGACTTGCCACTGTTAGGCTTGCCCTTTCCCTTGCCTGCGGAATCCTTCACCAGCATCGCCTTGTCGTCTTTGTCCCCGTTGTAGAGCTTCTCCCGAGCTTCCTCTTGTAGCAGTAAGGGACACAACTCCTCAAATGTCAGAGGTTTGGTCCTCTGTCCTGCTGTCACAGCTGTAACAAAGCTCTTGAAACTCCGAGGCAATCTCTTCAGTACCATCAAGGCCAGATGGCATGAGTTTGTCTTCTGACCAATCGCTGCTGACTGATCCCGCACCACCTTGACCTTCGTCAGATGATCATGCACCGTATCGCCTTCTTCCATATCAAGATTGTAGAGTTGATGCTGAAGAAGCACGATCCGGGAGGTATTATCTGTCTCGTACAGATCCTTCAGGGTGGCCCACGCCTCTACTGACGTCTCGGCCAGCTGGATATGCGGAAGAACAGAGTCCGCCGTAGTCCCTATGATTATTGCCAGGGCATGGGCATCTCTTTCTTCCCAAGCTTCAAGCTCCTCTCTGTCTACTGCCATGAGTACCTTCCCTTTAGTGTCCACCATGTCTTCCGGCTTCGACTCCTCTCCCGTGGTCAGCTTCCACAACTTCCGAGCCACTAAATGACTCCGGATCTTCACTTTCCAGATCGGGTAATTAGTCCCGTCCAGGTTCCCAGACTCTCCAAAGTTAGGGATAGTGAAAGAGAGAAAACTAGAGGAGGAGGAAGGGATAGCAGGGGCTGAAGAGGCTGTCGACATCTCTGCTGTATATACCACACAGCAAAGTCAACCAAACTCAAATGCAGTAACCCAGAACTCTGAACGCACCTGACTGAACCTGAGTCACCCTCCTTCTTGCAAGGGCACAATCCTCCAGTCGTGGAAGTCGATTCCCTAGAGCTTCTGAATCAAGGTCGTCCTTCAGCAAGGTCCCTGCCTTCAGGCTCCCACACCTGTGAGCCTCCTACTTGGGCTCTGATACCATGTTAGAAAAATACCCAACAAAGGGTACACGTAGCGGAAGACTTATAGTAATGCCCAGGAGCTCACACAGTGTGCGGTGTGGGTGTGGAATCACAAACTTCTTTACTTATGTGCATTCAATAGGTGTGCAGACTCATCAATAGACAATGAACCAATCAAATAGAGAAACCACCAAATAATATATTTCCGTCCACAACTATGGACACAATACAAAAGAGACAGATCCAGAGTCCCACCAATGGTGTGGTCCTCTGATCTTACCACAAAAGTCCTTCTCCTATCTGCTGGCTATCTCTAGACTAGAGTCCACGTGCTCCACCTCGAGCGTGAGTAGACTTTCCGTCTAGAATGATCTTCTCCACCTTGCTGTCTAGAAACCAGTCTAGGTGGGCAGCTTCCTGCAAGCTAAGTCTGCAGCACAAGGTACTACTTTCTCCTCTTGACTGTAGGCCCAAAGATAGCCCTGCTGCTGCTCCTTCTGCTGGTGGAATTGCTGCTCCAGATGATTGTGAAATGAGGCCTGAATGGCCCCCTTATATAGCCCTCAAGGGCCTGGCCAAAAAAACCGACTCAGTCTGTACAAAAACCGACCCAGTCTGTATGAAAACCGACCAGACTGCTTGGGAAAAACCGCCCTTAAAGGGCTCACAATTCAGGCCTTTTATGGCCCAAACTTCCAGGGCTTTTGGCCCTCCATTCAAGGCAAATATGCAGCCTATAAAAGGCCTTCCTCCTCCCCACTGCCAGTCACATTCCTTGCTGCAGATCTGAGCCTGCACTCCCTGCCATGTCTGCGCCTCTGCAAACAGTGCGCCTCCATGTCCTAGATCCTCTGCAATCTGTCCCAGACTGTCTTGCTTCTGCTCCGTACTTTCCTGGCCCTGTGTCCTGCCCTTAACAGTCCTAGATGTGCTGCCCACATGCCAGCCATGATGCCGTCTATGTGGCAGCCCCTTTCTCTCTTTTCCTGTTGGGTACTGCCCTAGGTCTCCCTCCCCCATGCTCTCCTCATATGGGGGCTTACAGATGGGGAGGTGACCTTTCCAACACTGGTTGCAAAAATTTGGCAAAACTTCTATATGGAATCACAGTGAGTCAAGAACCTGAAACAGAAACTTAATGCAATGAGTATATACTATTAGGAATTTGTGGGCTTTATTTAAATAGATTGTGTTCAAGACTACAACCTTCATTGGCTGTGTACCTTTATAAAGTTTAGGCTTGCGACTGCTATTATGTAATGTCTTATTTCTTTTGACAGGGCAAATGAATAGGAATAGTACTAGTTTGACATTTGAAAGTTTACTTGTTGCATGATTTGTCTGTCTCAGGTCATCCCAGCTCATTGACATCCCAGAAGAGGGTTAAGGAAGACGAAGTCATGGGTGATTATGTTAGGTTTGGCATCCTAGGATGTGCTAATATTGCTAGGAAATTGTCAAGGGCGATTCTAATGACACCAGGTGTTTGTTTGTCTGCTATTGGGAGTTGATCTTTAGAAAAGGCACAAGGTTTTACCAGGGCCAATGATTTCCCTCCTGAAGCAAAGGTTTGTGGAAGTTACCAAAGTGTGCTGGACAATGAAGCTGTCGATGCAGTTTACATTCCTTTTCCTATAGCTCTTCATCTAGAGTGGGTGCTAAAAGCTACAGAAAGAAAGAAACATGTGCTACTAGAGAAGCCTGCAATAACAACAGAGCATCTTGAGAAAATGATTTTGGCTTGCAAAAAGCATGGTGTACAATTGATGGATGGTGCACTGTGGATACATCATCCCCAAGCTGCCAGAATGAAAGAAATTTTGAACAATCATGATTTGTTTGGAGAGCTTGTAGCGGTAAGTTTTTCCAAAATTGTTATCGCAGGATTATGCATTGAAACAGTTATCTTGCTGAATCTTTACATTGTTAATTGAATTCGAATTTCTATTGCAAGCACACCCTTTTGCCTTTTGGGCAACCTATGTATGCACGAGCCATATATTTGTTTATGTGCACCGACATGTGGCATTTCATTGACACCTTCAATTATGTGCATTTGTATTTTCAATTGAGATTACAATTGTCTGCACAACTGCAGCAACCTTGAAGGCTTAATTGAATAGTGTTCTGCAGTAATTACTTTTCAATGTCTGACCTATTGTCTATTCAAATAGTGAGTGTAATTTCTCATATGGAATTTTTTTTTTTGTATAACCCCCGTTTTGAAATGTCAAATGACATCCTCAATGAATACCCCTTTCCCCAAGTTTAGCAGAGGCCAATGTGGTATTGTATCAGCCTATTTCCAAACAGTATAGCTTCTATCATGTGAGAATGGAGATTTGAGCTTTCCTCGTATGTTTTATGAGACTTTATTGGGATCATGGTTGACACGTACAATCACGTTCGATATTAGTGCGGTACTAAACGAACTAAAAAATCTTAGGTGTACGTCCGACGGTACGGTCGATACAAAAAAAAAAGAGAGATATTTTAGAGTTTTAGAGTAAGTTGAAACACAAACATGTCCATGACTTGATTCTTGAAAGTGAAACACAAACATTCTACATGTTGCATAGGCGCAATTTGAAAAACTTAAAAGGACCGAAGATATATCATGATTCATGTTAAAAGGACTGAAGATATATCATTACAAATAGTAGCGAGTCGTGACTCGTGACATAAAATAGTGAGTACAAAAAGGGGGACCAAGGTCTAATATAGATGCAAAAAGTTTTACAAAAAGCTTTACTACTACATGCAAGAGCCTAGGGCCTAGGCCCTAGGTCCTAGCCTGATGGAGAGGAGCTTGATGGAGAGGGAGAAAGAGAGAGATGCAGAGGGAGCTTGATGGAGAGGCCCATGGGAGATGGAGAGAAGCTTGATGGAGAGGGAGAGGGAGATGGAGATGGAGGGGGAGCTTGATGCAGAGGGAGAGGGAGATGGAGATGGAGGGAGAGATTGATGGAGAGGCCTGAGGGAGATGGAGAGAGAGCTTGAAGAAGAGGGAGCTTGATGGAGGTGGAGAAGTGATGGGGAAGAAATGGACGAGGGGGATGAAGAGGGAGCTTGATGGAGATGGAGGGGGAGCTTGATGGAGAGGGAGGGGGAGGGGGAGATGGAGAGGGAGAGGAAGAGGGAGAGGGAGATGGAGAGGGAGAAGGAGAGGGAGAGGGAGAGGGCGGGAGAGGGATATGGAGATGTGGGCAGCAGGCTGCTTGATGGCTAGGGAGATGGAGAGGGAAGAGTGCTTGGTGGAGAGGGGGAGGGGTGAGAGAGGTATATATGCAGGTTTGGAGGAGAGGCTGGCCTCAAACTTGAAGAAAACGGAAACCCTAATTGGCCAAAATTCTAAAAAAGCAGTCGACCGTACGGGCCGTACGGAACAGAACGGAATGTATGGAACATTCCGTACATCGAACGTAGGCAACCCTGATTGGGATATCAATAGTTGTAATTAGATCCATGTGGAAGTGGAAGCCCAAATGTGGTCGCCAAGAGGAAGGTTGACACCTTTGAGTGCTCTCTTTAAAGGGGCAGGGGAAAGGTTGCTTTTCATAACATTACGGAATATTGCTTGGATCTGAAAAGATAGAAGCTGAAATATACAATATTGCTTGAGAAAAGATGAACACATGATAGGGGGGCCCACCCCATTATCCAGGCTCTTTATTAGAATGAGATACAAGACCAAAGTTTGAAGTGAATCTTATTAACACCTTCCAAACTTGAGATCAAACTAGAAAGGACTTAGACTGTAGCCGGAGCTATGTTCAAGGTTTGAAATTGAAGTTGGAAGTTGAGCAGTAAGCCTATATACATAGCAATACGTAGCATAGCGAGGCTGCTCAAGGCTCCGAGGCCTCTCCGATTGTGAGGGAAGATGCCTGCACTATTACCACTGTTGGCACACATCAGGAACACTTAGCCAATGCTTTGAAAACACATAACTCTGTGCTTCTAGTTCTCTGATGCAATATCAAAAGCTATGTACAATTAAAGAAACAATGTAAATCTGCTACAGATTTGCCTCAAATTTTGGGTATAGCTGATGCTAGAGAGTAGGATTGCAGAGGGAGTGTTCTGCTGCAGCACTGTGTGAGAAAACAGCTTGAAGGAGTGCTAGTGCAGGAGAGCTTCTCTAGGAGAAGGGCTACTGTAGGAGGAGTTTCTGCAAAGAAAGGGGCTGTAGCAGGAGGAGCTGATGTAGAAGGAGATGCTGCTGCAAGAAGAAAAGTTGCTGCTGCAGAACTTCGTGGAGAAAGAGCTGCTCCAAGAAGGTGCTGCTGCAGGACTGCATGGGAAAAAGGGATTCTTCAAGCAGGTACTACTGTAGGACTGCATGGGGAAAGGCCTGCTCCAAGGAGGGACTCTGCAGAGCTGCATGGAGAATGAGCTATAGAGAAGCTCTACTGCAAGGCATGGCTGTTGCTCAGCCGCGTGGAGTAGAGCTGTTGCTTGGCAGAACTGCATGGAGAAGCACTGTTATAGGAGGCTGGAGGAGAGTAAGGGGTGAGAAAAATGTGTGCAAATGAAGGGGGAGAGAGTATTCCCATTTTGGCATGGTGGGCTGGCCCCCCTTGGAATTTGGTGGGTTGCATACTGCATGGCGGCTAGAGTTCTTGTAGTGTGAGTGGGGCCATAGTACAAGCATGGTCCGCCAGATGTCCCCACAGGCTGCGATGTGCCCTATGCCCCTTCATGGGCTGCCATGTGTCCCATGCCACATGTCATGGCTGCAACCTCAGGATGCCAGCTCAGCTTGCCACGTGGATTCACGTACCCCATCAGGTTCATAGTGAGGAAGTTTATTTTTAACTACTCTTTATCTGCTTGACTTAAAATTGGGGGATCAATACACTATGATTTTAATTCTAATTTCACCCTGAGGTTGGTGGCAGTCAGCTCTATTGAAAGGGCTAGTTCAAGTTTGGTTGGCCTTCTCACGTAACCTATTAGGCCTATTCGTTTGTCATCTTGTCTTGTATCTTTTTTACTCTTTCATGTACATAGGACCACACCCAAGGCTACTGTAAACATCCTCTTTAATAGTTGCTCGGTCGATATGCATTATGTGCATTTGATTGGTCCCATGTTTAGGTACTTGAGTGGGGTTGTTGGGAATTAGGTGGTCACCTCCCCAGTTGTGAGCCCCCATATGAGTAGCGCATGGGGGAGGTGGACCAGGGTAGGATGGGGCTGCCACACGGACATCACATTGGCTGTCATGTGGGCAGCAAACTTACCTAGAACAAACAAGAAAGAGGGCTGCCACATGGGCAGCACATAGGCTGTCATGTGGGCAGTGTACTCACACAGAACAAACATGAAAAGGGCTGCCACATGGGCTGCCATATCGACATCAAGAGCTTACTTGGCAGTTTGGAGCTCCCTTGGAGGACAGAAGTGGTACAGAATAGCCACGTGTCTATGAGGAATACGTTGGAGCAGATCTGTGCAGGATTGTCAGCATGGAACAGATCGCAATCAGCCCTGGACCTTGAAAGAACTGCTGGAACACGTGGTGCGTGTATACGGGTTGGTGCATGCAGTTGTACGGAACATTTGGAGGCTGGTACGGATGCAAGAAAGCAGGAGCAAGTCCAGATCCAAGTCTGGTTACATGGGGCAGTCTGGTGACTAAATGGCAGGTAGATCTGATAAGCAAACAGGGTCGAGAGCAGTCCTAGGACAAGGCAAAGGAGCCTGGGCCATTGGTGGACTGCCGCGTGGTCAGGCAGGACCAACAGGGCAGCCAATTGGCTACAGGTGGGTTTGAACCCACAGACCAACAGGGTCGGTCCCATAGACGAGGTGTCGGCTTTGTTTGGGTCGGTTATTTCAGGTCCCGCTGGGCTCTATAAAAGGGAGCCCTCTTAGTCTTATTCACCATCCATTCTATGAGCAGATTGGTGCTGCACAAAGCCTGTCTCAAGGTCTTTCATAGGAGCATTCTCTTGCAGCAAGGGAGGTGGCTGTTGGCAGAGATCAAAGAGCTCAATGGTGTCTTCATCCTTGGCTGTCCATAGAGCTTTAAGAAGGTGGATCAAAGGGGAAGCTTGTGCCTTATCAGTGGCTGTGTTTCAGAGCAGCAAGGAGGTCAAAGTTCCAAGTCAAACACTGCCTTGTGTTTGTCTGGGAGGAGCAGCCTGAAGGTGTGTTTGTAGGGCACGGTGATGAGGCCCACATAACCTCATAGGAAGCACAAATGCCAAGTGTTTTGGAAGTGCAACAGAGGTAGGGGAACAGTGTTTTGTGTCTTCAGGGGTCCACATCTAGCCTGCACTCCTACTGGTAGAGGGTAGTACATCTACTTTGTATTGTGTCCATCTTGGACGGAAATATATTTTTTTTGTTCTACATCTCTTTTGTGCATTTTGTCCACTTACTCGTTGCACATCTATGTAAGTACACATTAAGGGAAGAAGTTTTGGATTCCAAATGTGCCACTGTACATAACCTTTACCCTATGGGATTCGTTGCATTGTTATACTCATGGTATTAGAGCTCTGGCAGAAGTTCACAAGTGGTGGGAGCTTGAAGGCAAGGACCCTTGGGAAGGACGACGTTGATTCAAAGCTTGAGAGAATCATCTTCTACGTTTGAAGGACCAATTCCCTTGCAAGGAGTCTGACTCAGGATTTAGGCAGGTTTATGCCTTTCTATCTCTATCTCTCTCAGCTCATTGTAATTGGCCATGAGATATCCGATTCCTAATTTTGGGGAGACGGGCAAGCTAGATGGAACAAATTATCCATTATCAAAGATGAAAGTTCAGAGAAATTTGGTGTTGAGGTTGACTGGGAGATTACCATGGAAGTGGAATAGCCCAGCGTGACTACACCGGCCACCGCAGCGGTGGCGGCGATTACGACACCTGCGGATCCATTAGTAGTGAGGGACTGGTTGGCACTGACGCGTGATGTGGAAGCCCCGGCCATTATCATTGGCACCACTGCTTAAGGCTCAAATGACTACACAAGGAATGTACATACCAGATGATCCCCTTGTTGGAATGGTCACCTCCCCATCTGTAAGCCCCCATATGAGGAGAGCATGGGGGAGGGAGACCTAGGGCAACAAGACATGCCCAGAGGAAAAAGCTTGGAGAGGGGGTGGCCACATGGGCAACACCTCACAGCAAGGAAAAGACACATAGAGGGGCTGCCACATGGGCAGCAAATGGGCTGCCATGTGGGCAGCATATTCATAGACCTACCTGGAAAAGAAGGCACCTTCTGGAGGGCAGAACAAAGGCGGAATTGCCAAAGGCACCTTCTGGAGCAGGCCAGATTGCGCAGGGTTTCCAGAAGCTATGTGCTGCGAAGAGATGGTGCTGATGTCAGCAGCAGAATGGCTCAGTACGGCGCTGCATACGTGGCTGGAGAGAGCCTGGCAGAGGGCAGGAGCACATGGCGCAGCGTGGCAGGGCAAGGGCGCCTGCAAGAAGGGCCTGTTGATGGCGGAACAGTTGCAGCCATCCAGCCCTAGAAGGACCCAAGGGTAGGGCCCTATATGGGCTGCCCTTAGGGCCTTGCAGCAGCCCAAGAGATCCGCCCCAAGTCGGCCAATCAAGGGCTGCCTGGAGGTCGGTTTACAGACTACAAAGTCAGGTAGGGAGGGGCAGTCTGGTCGGCCCATATTCCCCTACCAGGTCGGTTTTTGCCAGCCCCCTTGGGGCCTATATAAAGAGGCCATTGGGCCTCATTCATTCATCACTTGGAGCAGCCCTCAGGACAGCAAACAGGAGCAGCAAAGGGGGAGCCTTAGGCCTACATGCAGGAGGACAAGGTGACCTAAGAGAAGCTGCAGACTGAGCTAGAGTGGTGGCCCACCTAGGCTGGCTTCCGGACAGCAAGGTGGAAGGGATCTAGACAGCGAGTCTACATATGCTCGAGGTGGAGCACGCGGGCTCAGAGATCTAGAAGTGCTTGACATCTTGTAGGAGAACCTTTTGGTATTGTATCATGTCCTGCTTTGTGGACGGACGGAAATATAAAGTGTTGCTTTTATATTTGTTTCTGAGCATTGTCTATGTACTGGCTTGCACATCTTTGCACATAAGTTTAGAAGCTGGTGATTCCACACCCCACATGCACACTGTGTGAGCTCCTGGGCATTACTATCAGTCTTCTGCTGTGTGTACCCTCTGTTGGGTCATTTCTAACATGGTATCAGAGCCCAAGTAGGAGGCTCACACGTGTGGGAGCTTGAAGGCAAGGACCTTGCTAAAGGATGACCCTGATTCAAAAGCTCTTGGGAATCGACTTCCACGACTGGAGGACAGTGCCCTTGCGAGAAGGAGGGTGACTCAGGTTCAGTCAGGTGCGTTCAAAGTTCTAGTCTACTAAAAATTGAGTTTGTTGACTTTGCTGTGTGGGATAAACACCAGAGATGTCGACCGCCACAGCCTCTTCAGCCCCTGCTCTCCCTTCCTCCTCCCCCAGTTTTCTCTCATTCACTATCCCTAACTTCGGAGAGTCTGGGAAGCTAGATGGGACCAACTGCCCCATCTAGAAAGTGAAGATCTGGAGTCATTTAGTGGCTCGGAAGTTGTGGAAGCTGACAATGGGAGTGGAGGCGAAGCCGGAGGACATTGTGGACAAGAAAGGGAAGATACTCATGGCAGTAGACAGAGAGGAGCTCGAAGCTTGGGAAGACAGAGATGCCCATGCCCTTGCATTAATCATAGGGACTACGGCAGACTCTGTTCTTCCACCGACAAGGCGCTGTTGGCGAAGGATTACGTTGGCAAAGGCAAGGGCAAGCCTAACAGTGGCAAGTCCAAGAAAGACGACTCTAATGATGAAGACACTTCCAAGAGGAAGCAGAAGAAGAAGTGCTTCTACTGTGATACGCCATGACATTTTGCAAAGGACTGTAGAAAGAAAAAGGCGGATCAGAAAAACAAAAGAAAGGAGCCCGACTCAGATTTAGAGGGAGAGGCCAAAGCAAATGTGATAATCGAAGAGTTGTTCCTAGTGACATCACCGAGTGTTACCGAGGTCAGATATGTTGACCAAGAAACCACAGTAAGGATGTCTGACATAGAGATGTGGGTCGACGAGGAGTTAGATGCCTTTATGAAGGTGAAGCACAACATGGAGCGCTTGGTACCTTCCATGTGTGTGGCTGTCGATACTAACACGAGGGTGGATTCCATGGAGGGCCCTAGGGTCTCATGGTCAGATGGATGCTGTACTTCAGAAGGGGACAATAAAGGATTACATAGACTTTTGGTGGGTACCTCGATGAGGTACATGGTTTGCTTTTAGAGCAAGCAAGCAGGCAGTACAATAGTCTGGTATGTACTTGATATTTTGCATTTGAGCCTTTATAGCATGTTGTGGAGACTCTCTGCTCTTCATGCGTCTCAGGTGATACGAGATTGGAAGGAATTGGCCTTCTTCGAAGGCAGAAGGGAAAGTATTGGTGCTTCTTCAAATCTCGGACGCAGACTGCTAGAAGGTGATGAACAAAGAGTACTGAAGCCAGAAGAGTACGTGCTTAAGAACTTAGCGAGAGTTCATGGTCCAGGTTATCTGGAAATATTCATTGGTTGCAGACCTTTCCAAAGGAAGGACGAGTTGAAACAGACCCTCAGAGCATGGTGCCTAGAAGACTCCAGGTTGTTCACTCACTATGAGGGGGACAACTGAAAGATCGTGACGGTTGGATTGCTCGAGTTCAAAGGTAGGATTGTGACAGAAGATGGTGGTGCTAGGAGGTGCTACCAAAGATGGACCTGTGTACCAGGATGGTGTGCGGAAGTAGAACCAGACCTGGTGGAGCAGGAGCCACTAGATGAAAAGCCAGGAAAAGATTTCGACATCAAAAAGTTCCAGAGGACTACGACCAGGGAGTTACTGGAGCATCGCCATCGACGTGTTGGCATTGGGCCTGGATGTGTCGGTGAGAGGGGGTGTTGGAATAGTCACCTCCCCATCTATAAGCCCCCATATGAGGAGAGAATGGGGGAGGGAGACCTAGGGCAACAAGAGATGCCCAGAGGAAAAAGCTTGGAGAGGGGGTTGCCACATGAGCAACACCTCACAGCAAGGAAAAGACACATAGAGGGGCTGCCACATGGGCGGCAAACAGGCTGCCATGTGGGCAGCATATTCATGGACTTACCTGGAAGAGAAGGCACCTTCTGGAGGGCAGAACAAAGGCGGAATCGCCATATGACTGTCCATGACTGGAGCAGGCCAGATTATGCAGGGTTTCTAGAAGCTATGTGCTGCGAAGAGATGGTGCTGATGTCAGCAGCAGTATGGCTCAGTACGGCACTGCACACGTGGCTGGAGAGAGCCTAGCAGAGGGCAGGAGCACATGGCGCAGCATGGCAGGGCAAGGGTGCCTACAAGAAGGGCCTGTTGATGGCGGAACAGTTGCAGCCATCCAGCTCTAGAAGGACCCAAGGGTAGGGACCTATATGGGCTGCCCTTAGGGTCTAGCACAGCCCAAAAGAGCCGCCCCAGGTCGGCCAATCAAGGGCTGCCTGGAGGCCAGTTTACAGACTACAAAGTCGGGTAGGGAGGGTCAGTCTGGTCGGCCCATATTCCCCTACCAGGACGGTTTTTGCCAGCCCCCTTGGGGCCTATATAAAGAGGCCATTGGGCCTCACTCATTCATCACTTAGAGCAGCCCTCAGGACAGCAGACAGGAACAGAAAAGGGGGAGCCTTAGGCCTACATTCAAGAGGACAAGGTGACCTAGGAGAAGCTGCAGACTGAGCTAGAGTGTCAGCCCACCTAGGCTGGCTTCCGGACAGCAAGGTGGAAGGGATCTAGACAGAGAATCTACATATGCTCGAGGTGGAGCACGCGGGCTCAGAGATCTAGAAGTGCTTGGCATCTAGTAGGAGAACCTTTTGGTATTGTATCCTGTCCTACTTTGTGGATGGACGGAAATATAAAGTGTTGCTTCTATATTTGTTTCTGAGCATTGTATATTTACTGGCTTGCACATCTATGTACATAAGTTAAGAAGTTTGTGATTCCACACCCCAAACGCACACTATGTGAGCTCCTGGGCATTTCTATCAGTCTTCCACCGTGTGTACCCTCTATTGGGTCATTTCTAACACCCCTTGCTTGCTCTAAAAGCAAACCATGCACCTCATCATGGAGGAACAATGAACCACACTGTATAACTCTATAATACCTCCTTCAATCTCACAGCTCTTATCTTACTCTAAATCCATAGATCCTTTTGAAGAATCCTCGCTCATGTCAATGCTACTAGCCAAGCAGCTGAAGCAATCCAAGCACTCAACGTTGTCCTTCAACTTCGCAAAGGTTTCTGACTCTTCTTTTGACCACATCTCGATATCAAACATCCTGACTGTTACATTAGGGTTTTCAAGCCTTACCTTAGGAACATATGGAAATGTCACCAAGAAAAGCTCTCCTGTTACCACATGTGCTGACATACTCTTTGTCTCTCTGAATTCTGATCAAAGTCTTTCTTCTTCTTCTGATCTACCTTCTTTCTACAATCCTTTGCAAAATGTCCTAGCGTATCACAGTAGAAGCACTTCTTTTGATGTTTCCTTTTCTTCTTATTCTCATCATCGAAATATTCTCATCCTTTTCAAGTTTGACATCCTTCTTCTTGGGCTTGCCATCGCCAAGTTTGCCCTCGCCTTTGTGTTTGTCCTTGGAATAAAAGGCCTTGTCATGACTAGATCCTTCGTACTTCAGTTCTTGAGCTTTCTCCTCCAGAAGCAATGGCACAAGTTCCTTAAATGTCACTGGTGCCACGCTCTGCCCTGCAATCATTGTCATGAAGAAGCTTTTGTTGCTCCTGGGAAGCATGGCAACTAGAAGCCTCGCCATCCTCGCTGAATCCGTCGTTGTTGAGAGTTTGTTCCTGACTACCTTCATTTTAGTGACGTGGTCTTGTACCATATCCCCTGTTGGAAAGGTCACCTCCCCATCTGTAAGCCCCCAAATGAGGAGAGCGTGGGGGAGGGAGACCTAGGGCAAGATGTGCCCAAGAGAGAAAAAGGAAAGTACCTGGACGCATCAAAGTGGCTGCAACACATGGCGTCGAGACCATGGCAGATGGCGATGCATACATGGCATAGATCTGGCCTGGAAGAGACATATTTGGAGCAGCACGACATGGCGGGGTATCCCGGTGTACAGGTGCCTACATGGCAAGCTATCTGGCAAGGTCTGTGGGTAGGCACATGGCCTGCAACATACCCTAAAGATGGCGCAGGAATATGGCGGGACAGATCAGCAAACAGGTCGGCCAACAGTAGAGCTGGTTGGGGCTGGTTGAGCCAGCCAACCAGGCTTTGGTTAGGCTGGTCAAGAGGGCTGGGTCCCTGCATGGAACAAAGGCTGCAAAGGGCCTAGTGAAGTCCCTTATATAGGGCCCTGGTTGGGCTGGTAGGGACAGCCAACCAGGTCGGTTTTCAGCCAGACTGAGTCGTTCAAAATAGGGCTGACCAGTCGGTATTTTTGCCAGGCCTCAGGGCCTATAAAAGGAGAGGCTCGGGCCTCAATCCAACATCCAGCAGAAAGTGGAGCAGATAGGAGCAGCCTGAAGGCATTCCCTTTGGCCTCATCTTGGAGGTAAAGGAGAGTTGAAGGAGTGCTGCAGACTGAGTTCCCTAAGGGCTGGGACCTTGGCTGTCTTCTAGGGCAGCAAGGTGTTGTGATCATCATACCTTCTGGAGCAGCCATTCACAAGCAGGTTGGAGCAGTGGAACAGGGACCTGTCTTCTATATCTAGCTAGTTCATTGTCTATTGATGAGTCTGCACACCTATTTTATGCACATTAAGTAAAGAAGTTTGTGATTCCACACCCACACCGCACACTGTGTGAGCTCCTGGGCATTACTATAAGTCTTCCGCTGCATGTACCCTCTATTGGGTCATTTCTAACATCCCCTTCCTCCATCCTCATGCCGTACAGCTTCGTCTCAAGCTCGAGAATTCTTGCGTCATTATCTCGTACATATTGTTTAATATGATCCACGACAAAGGAAGAGTCTGTCGTTTGAATATGAAGAAGAGCCAAATCTTTTTTTTGGGCAGATTTTTTACTTTGCATTTCTCACGTGATGAGAGATTGGAAGGAAGGTGTTTCTCCATAGCTCAAAAGCAGGGTATTAGAAGGGAGATGGCGGATTTGTTGAAGCCTTAGCAGTGGAGACATGAACACTTACAAGAGGTCAGAGTGTGCTGAAGCTAGAGAGGTACTTATTTGAGAGATCATTGGGAGCTAACGATCGAGGTATTCTGAAGTTTATTTGGATTAGGCCTGTTTTCCTGGATGGTTCATTTGTGGAGAGATGGAGGAGCAAGAACCATGGGTTGAAAGACCAATGGAGGACAACCACTCCGAGTTGTTCCATAGGGCTTTGTCATGGGAGCTGATGGAGTATCTATCTACATCGACGGGTTGATATTGGCCCACAATGTGTGGTGAAAAGGGGTTGGAAACTAGGTGGTCCCCTCCCCGGTTGAGAGCCCCCATATGAGGAGAGCATGGGGGAGGGGGACCAGGGTAGCATGGGGTTGCCACATGGACAACACATTGGCTTGGGCAACAAATGTGCCAAAATAAACAGGAAAGAAAGATGCCACATAGGTTGTCATGTGGGCAGCATACGCACACAACAAACATGAAAAGGGGCTGCCACATGGGTTGCCATGTGGGCAGCACAATCAAGAGCTTACCTGGCAGTTTGGAGCTGCATTGGAGGACAGAATTTGTATGGAATAGCCACGTGTCTACCAAGAATAGGTTGGAGCCGATCTGCACAGAATTGACAGCATGGAATAGGTTGCAATCAGCTCAAGACCTTGCAAGAACTGCTGGAACATGTGGCACTTGTGTACGGGATGCTATAGGCAGCAGCACGAAATGTTTGGAGGCTGGTACGGATGCATGAAAGCAGGAGCAGGTCTAGATCCAAGGTGGGTTACATGAAAGCAGGAGCACGAAACGTTTGGAGGCTAGTACGGATGCATGAAACCAAGAGCAAGCCTAGATCCAAGGCGGGTTACATGGGGCAGACTAGCGACTACATGGCGGGGAGATTTGGCCAACAAACAGGCTGGAGAGTGGCGACGGACATGTCAAAGGTGTTAGCACTTAGCCCTGGTATGGCCTACCGGTTGGAACATTTAGTCTTAGTACACCTAGTTCACTTAAGACATTTTTAGTCCTTAGTTGACTAATTGACTCTGGGGCCATATATTGGCCACTCTTGTACTTTCTTCATTATCCATTTGCAAGTATACTTGAGTTTTCTCAGCCTGTTGTTTGCTTCCTTGCATTCCATCTCCATTCCATTGCTCCCTGCACCCAACAGTGGTATCAGAGTAGGATTGCATAATCCAACTTGCCTCCCTGTGCATCAGTTACCCATTGCTCTTGGCTCTGACCAGCTCTGTGCTCCATCCGTACAAAGTGCTGCCAAATACCGCAATCGTCGCACATCATTGTCCATATAGATCTCGGCCGCTATTTGGATTTGTCTGTACATCGTCATCGTCCATATAGGCTTGTGTTGTTGCTGCTTGTCAATCATCGACATGTTTACGTTTCCTGACACGAGTTGTGGTGATACATCCGTATGGTAGCATGTCGTTGATTCATTTGTATAGTCACGCTTTCAGTTCGTCAATCGTACAACGGGCAGCTTCAATCATATAGCATCGACTAGCCCCATCGTCTGTACAAGTCTAGCTGTCTGATTGAGGGGTGTACGCTGTACGGATTAGAGATGTCTCTCAAGCAATGCAGTTGTAGATAGTTGTGTTGGGGGTCGACACTTTTTGGGGTATTGTATCTGGATCAAAGACTGGCTGTACTAATGTTGCTGCACCAAATCCTCCTACAACAGATTAGGCCCACTGGGTCTTAGGGATGCCCAGCACATGCCTTAATTGCATTTGCATGCAAGAGATTTATTATCTCTCACATCATATCTTGCAAGATAGCTAAGGATGCATGAGATACTTTGGCCCCTTTGTATTACGTTCGTAATGAGGCCAGAGTTGCCTTTTTGAGGAAACAACTTGACGGTGTACACATGTAGGAAGGGGCATCATAGATGCCTACCTCACCAAAGTCAAGGACTTTCATGAGCAACTTATTAATATGGGTGAGATTGTCTTAGAGGCACAGTAGTTTCTATGACACTTGATGGGCTCCCTGACTCATACCAAGGATTTGATACAACATTGAGGTTATTGGCCATGGATAACCCCAACCACTAGTTGTTTTCCTACTCCTGGAGGAGCAGAGTCGTCAAAACCGGGCTGCTTTTATTCATGCAGTTCAGGCCTTTGCCCAAATCACTGAGGCAAAGGCAAATGGGGGGAAAATTACAGCAAGCCCAAACCTTCATCTGGCACCTCACCCTCTTTTTCCTCGCTGATGGGTAGAAGTGCTGTAATTACTGCAAGAAACCAGGCCATGACACGGAAGTGCATTGCTTTCGAGAAGAAGAAGCAATAGTAGAGACTTGCAGTCATAAGCCCATGTGCACAGCAATGAGGAAGCAGATTTTGCTCATGATGAGTGGGCCCTTGTTGTGACATGCCATTATAATCCGTCATTGGATGCTGTAGGAATTTATTTTAGACCTTGAGTGATGCTCCCAAAAGGGGCATTGTCACTTGTGCAAACAATGCCTTTTATCCTATCAAAGGAATTGGCTAGGTTGAGGATCTCTATCAATGGCTTCAAGGTTGTCTTTAATGCTATTCATTGTGCCCCTTATGACTACTGGCATGGCAACTGCATTGTACTTAAATGATACTATTTCTAGAGGGCATCATCTAGATGCATATGAAAAATAGCTAGTTATTGAAGCTGATGCACTCAACTATGCTGCAGAATCTGTAATTTCAGACACACACTTATGGCATGAGAGCTTGGGGCACCTCAATTATAAAAGTCTGGTTAAAATGCATTCACAAGACATGGTTTTGGATCTTCCAAAGATGCATGCACTAAGCAATACATTTGTGAGGGCTGCCTGTTAGGTAAAATGCATCGGTTCTCATTCCCAAAAGATGAGACCCTTGGTGCATCCAAGAAGTCGCGCTAGTGCACAGTGATGTTTGTGGTCCGATGCGAACAACTTCTCTTGGGGGTTTCTATTATTTTGTCACTTTTGTGGATGACTATACCAGACACACATGGGTCTATCCTCTCAGGGCCAAGTCTGATGTCTTTGCATGCTTTAGGAATTTTTTGGCCATGGCTGAAAACAAGAGTGGATGTAAACTCTTGACCCTCCATACAAATGGGGGGGTGAGTATATGCCTCAAGAGTTTGTTGATTTTTTGGCAGACCAGGGCATCATCCATTAATGCACTCCTCGTTACACCCCGCAATAGAATGGTGTCGCAGAGCAGAAGAACCAGTCCTTAATGGAAATGGCCAGTCTGTATGCTTAAGGGCAAGTCTATGCCTGATAGATTTTGGGTAGATGCTCTCATGTGTGCAAACTATGGTGCTGAATAGGGCACCTACTCGTTGCATTGGAAGGCAATTACACCTAATGAGGCATGGACAGGTCGTAAGCCAGTGCTTTCTCACATGAGGGTATTTGGATCTTTGGCATTTGTTCATATGCCCTCTCAGCAGAGGCATAAATTATAGGTTAAATCTAACAGCAAAGGTTACAAGTTGTTTCAGCCCACTACAAGGAAGATTATCGTCAGCATGGATGTTATTTTTGCGGGTTGTGCAGCCTTACCTTGCTTGGATTGCAAAAGACAGCCTAATGTGGATGCCAAAGATGTGTTTGATACCTTGCTCCCTATCACGACTTTCTCTTCCAAGCCACGTTTTCTGATCACGGGAGTAGCACCATCTTAACCACCCAGCCAAACTGCCAAAGCTCAAAAGCAAGAGAGAGAGAGCTATTTTTGAAATCACGTAATTACCCAATTCTCCATTCTCTCACAAGCTTTGACACCCCAATTCCCTAGATAGATCTAGATGCCATATGTCATCCATATAGGGCCTTACTAATGCAACAGTTCACCCCTCTCTTGGGATGCATTTAATTCCTTGCCCCTAGGCACATTCTTTGCACTAGGCCCCTGGTCTCAGATCTATCTAGTCCGGTGCTATCAGCCCTCACCTAGGACCTTGACATTAATCCCTCCCGATCATTTACATAAAGCGCAAACACATATATTACAAAGATAGATCCTATAAGGGAAATGTCGACTGATTCTTCCGAGGTCATGCTACCTCGGCTAGAGCGTAACATTCCTTCCCTCTTCAGACATCAGCGTCCTCGATGATAAAGTCTGGGAACACTCTCCGCAACTGATATACGGACTCCCAAGTAGCTTCGGATAGAGGCTGACCATGCCATGCAACCAACACCGTGGGTATCTTCCGATTTCGTATTTGCATTGTTCCTCGGTCCAGGATTCTTGTTGGTTTGCGCCTTGCAATATCCTCTATCTCCTGAAACAAAACCACACCTTCGATTAGTGAGTCACCAGTATGTAAAAATTTCTTTAAGCGTGAAACATGAAAAACCGGGTGCACCTTACACCCCTGTGGCAATTCTAATTTATAGGCTACACTGCCTATTCTTTTCAGAATTAACCACGGCCCACAGTATCGAGGTGATAACTTAGCACACTCTCCTGAAGTCAACGACTTCGAGTGCGAAGGAATTCTGAGAAAAACTTTTTCTCCTTCTTCAAATACTCTTATAGACCGATTTTCATCCGCATACACCTTGGCTCTATCCATAGCCTGGCGGATATTAGCTCTCGCAAGTGCTAGCATCTCCCGCATCTGAACTACAAAGTTCGCGGCACTAGGCACTTTCTGAGGTACTCCAACTATAGTTGGATTGGCTGGCCTATAACCATAGTTCAGCTCAAACGGACTGAACCCAGTAGATGAATGTTTCCTGTCATTGTAGGCAAACTCCAACAATGGCAACCACTTGTCCCATGTATGTTGCCTCAATGACACATATGCTCTCAGCATATCCTCTAAAGTCTGGTTGACTCTCTCCGTCTGACCATCCGTCTCAGGATGATCCCCACTACTCATTCCCAACTCAGTCCTTAGTGTCTCAAATACCGCAGTCCAAAAGTGACCGGTAAACCTGACATCTCTGTCTGACACTATGGATCTAGGCAATCCATGCAGACGAAAAATATGTCTAATAAACAAATCCGCTACTTGCGGGGCACTAACAGACTCTCTAGTCGGAATGAAGTGAGCCATCTTGGTTAGACGATCAACCACCACAAGGATAGAATTATACCCTCCTTGTGTTGCAGGTAACCCTACAATAAAATCCATGGAAATGCTCTCCCACTTACTTAGTGGTATTTCCAAGGGTTGTAAAAGTCCGGGTGGCTTCACCCGCTCGGCCTTACTTACCTGACACGAGAAACACCGTGTCACATATTCATGAATATGCTTTTTCATCTTTGGCCAAAAGAAGTCTCGCTTCACGAGATCATACGTCTTCTCGACACCTGGATGTCCCGCACACGGGCTATCATGGCATTGTCGAATGACTCTCTGCCTGAGATCATTCTGACCAGGTACTACAACCTTGCCATTTCTAACTAGCATACCATCCCTTATGGTATATCTTGCATAAGTTTGGCCTTTTCTGGATGCCAGGTCATCCTTTTCATTTTCCCCGGGTTTTAACACATGAGCCTTAGGCCATAAGCTCTGGACAAACTCGTCCACCTTCTGAGTTTCTTTTATTTCGGTCATTAGAGCGCTCTCTAATACCGTGAAACTCAGGTTGTGCATAATGCGAGATAACGCATCAGCTACCTTATTGTCTTTTCCTCTTCGGTACCGAATCGTAAGATTAAACTCCTGCATGAGCTCTGCCCACCTAGCTTGGCGGCCCCTCAAGTCAGGCTGTTTACAGAAATGTTTCAGAGTATCATGATCCACATCCACATAAAACTCTGAACCATACAGATAATGCCTCCATGTTTTCAAAGCATGGATAACAGCATACAACTCCAATTCATGAGTTGGCCAATTCCTTTGAGAGGGAGAAAGCTTCTTGCTTTCGAAGGCTACTGGCCTTCCCTCTTGAAGGAGGACTGCTCCTACCGCAATGCCACTTGCATCGGTTTCTAGGAACAACGGTTTCTGGGGATCAACTATTTTTAACACCGGTCCTGAGACCACAGCTTGTTTTATGGTGTTAAAACTTTCTTGTTGATTCTGTCCCCAAATAAAAGGTACTTTACCTGAGGTTAGATCAGTCAATGGCGATACTATTCCGGAATATCCTTTGATATGCCTTCTATAAAACTGGACAAATCCCAAGAATGATCGCAACGCGGTCAGACTCTGAGGGATTGGCCAAGTTAGTATCGCAGCCACTTTCTTCGGATCCATTTCTACCCCTTGTGGAGTAATTATGAACCCTAGATACTCAAGCCTAACCATACACAGTATAGTTTTCTTTTTATTCACATATAGACTGGCTTTCCTCAAAGTACTGAACACTATCCTTAAGTGTTCACGATGCTCAGTAATGCTTTTACTGAATATCAAGATATCGTCAATAAAATGTACTACGAACTTTCCGATATACGGTCGTAGTAAATCGTTCATAAGCATGACGAAAGTCGCTGGAGCATTGGTAAGTCCGAAGGGCATTACCAAAAACTCATAATGACCAAACCTGCTTCTAAAAGCGGTTTTATGCACATCCTCGGCTCTAATCCGGATCTGATGATAGCCGCACTTAAGATCTATCTTGCTGAAAATTACGGCTCCATGTAATGCATCTAGCAAATCATCAATCCGAGCCATCGGATACCTGTGCTTGACAGTGATATTATTTAATGCTCTGTAATCTATACAGAGGCGAAACGTATCATCCTTTTTCCTCTTTAATATCACTGGTGAAGCAAAAGGTGAGAAACTTGGTTGAATCTGCCCCAACTTGAGGTATTCTTCCAGTTGCCTACGCACCTCCGCTTCTTCAGTAAAACTCATTCTATAGGGAGGTCTATTTACAGGTTCTGCCCCCGGGATCAGTTCAATCTTATGCTGAACTTTCCGTTCTGGAGGTAACCCATAAGGTAGTTCATCCCTAAAACATTCAGAGAACTCCTCTGTTATAAGATTAGCCAGCTTGGCCATCTCATCACTTTGCATAACATCAGTGCTAGCCGAAGACTCATCCACCGACTCTACCGATGCTGTGCAAAGGTATAAAGACTCTACTTGAGCCTTTCTGATTTCCATCACGGAAACCAACGGTCCCTGAGGTATATCTCTTCCACCTCGCAAGACATAAAGCACATCATTCATCTTGAATTGATATACGTGCTTTTTCCAATCAATGGCTGGATTCTTCCTAGAATGCCACGCCATTCCCAGGGCTATATCCGCATGAGCAAGCTTGGTTATTTCAAAATCAAGCTTCTCAGTATAGTCCTGAATCTGAAGCTCCAACTGGGTAACCCTTTGGTCCCATACTTCAGTTGAACTTCCATCAGCCATCCTGACTGTATACGCATAGTCAGATGGACTTGTTTTCAATTTCAGCCTCTTCACGAGCTTGGAGTTAATCACATTGTGAGTTGACGCTGAGTCAAACAACACAATGACATCATGATTGGCCACTTGCCCTTTCATTTTGATTAGCTCCGTATCATTGAAGGCTGTATACCCCGTTGCTGCGGGCTTAGATAGGATGTTATCAGGTGCACTCGTCACTAACTTAGTAACAGACACACAAAACAAACAAGGTACTAACCTCTGAGAAGATCCCGCTAGCTGAATCTGCATCTCTTCCGCTCTGGGACTTCCCTGCATCTCCACGTCGCACTCTGAGATCACCATCTCAGCCATCCGACGATCTTTATTACGTGGACAATCTCTCCACTGATGAGGTTGAAGGCAACCAAAGCATAAGCCTTCTCTCCTCGCTTTTTCCCTTTGTTCCGGGTTCAAGGGAGACTTAGACCAAGCCCGGGCTGCCATTGGAGTTACTTTTCTCTTCACTCCAATGGTGGTACTTGGTTTAGGAGTTTCAGCCGGTCTCGCCTGCTTGGCTTGACCACTCGGCTGCGAACCACTCCCTTTACTAGTCCACTTCTTCTTAAACCCAGATTTCTTTGGATACCCATACTGGGTTCCGACCTGTGCAAACCCACTTGGCTTGCTGCCCTTGGCATCCTCATAGTTCAAGGCTATAGCTATTGCATCATCTAGCGTGTTCGCGTACTTAGCCCGAACTTCCATTTTTATTCGGTCATTCAATCCAAATATGAAATCTTTCACTTGGATTGATTGAGGCAGGGGTTCATCAACCTTCATTACACTCTCTCGAAACTTATCAGTGTATTCTGCCACTGATAAATTTCTCTGACGCAGGTTCCTATATTGATCCCAAGCTCGGGATGCCTCGTCAGGAGGTAAGAAGTGTTTCCTGAACTCTCTTTTAAACCCCTCCCAGGTAGTGGATGCTATGCCATCCTTTTGTTGCTTAATCCACCACCGATCCGCTGCCTCACTAAACATGTGGGTGGCCTCGCGGATCTTTTTGATGTCATTTCTGATCTCACAAATGGCGAACGCCTCGTCCCATTTGTGTAACCATGTCTCAATGACATCGGAGCTACGGTCGTTCATCCGACCAGAATACTTTTCCGGTCTGTAATTGGCAATAATTGGCACTTTTGCCTTCCTAGGCTCGACCGTATGGACACTAGACTCCGGTTCCATTGGAGCCTTTCCCTTCTCCTCTCGAGAAGGTCTGGCAGACATACTCTGGAGTGTTCTCCTAAGTTCGGACTGCCCTGCATTAGCTTGTAATTGCTGTGCTAACAACTGTTGTAAGGCATCCTCCAACAATGCAATTCTGCCAGATAAGGTATGAGCTACTGGGCGCGATCCCTGCTGGGTCGGCCGGACTCCTGATTCACCAGGGTCCCTCCTGGAAGCCCCTTCTTCTGCTTCCATTTAGTTCAGTAGGCGTTTTGTTTTGGGGTTTCTTTTTTTTTTTTTTTTTTAAAAAAACACCCCTAGAACACTGTAATCAAAAGCTGACACAATTCAGGGTACTGACACTCTGAACACAATTCCCTATACTAGGGAACTCCTGCAACCTGACATGCACACTAATTACGTATCTGACACAGGCATATGCATTTAATCCCGCCTTTCCCTATACTAGGGAAGCTACTGCATTTTACTCTGACTGAAGCCCACCGGCATATTCTCAAGCATAGTCTGTCCTTACTACAGCATTAAATTCTATGCTTACTTGTCGCTTTTCACGCAAACGGAGTATCAGCAACCAACCAGGGAAAAAAACACAGAATCGACAGAAATGACAAAGAACCTTCCTGGTCTATGAATTTTGATCCAAACCCAAAAGGGAAAATAGGTAGGAAGCTCCCTGGAATTCGAGTTCTGCAACCAGCTAAATTCAATCCTTGTTCTCCAGCCTGCGCGTCGCCCTATCAGCGTTGACCGAAGACCAAATATACCACGCTTCCGCTGCGCTCCGTCAGGTCCGCTCAACTGTGCCAATCGTGGGAGGGCTGCACTAGACTCCTCGTCGGATCAACGGCGTATCCCATCCAGGTCTTCCGTTAGATTCCCAAAAGGCATCGCGACACGGTCCATGCTCTACGCCAGGCGATCGCTCGAGTGCCTAGGCACCTTTCTTTTTCAGACGCGTACGTAAAAGAATGGCGAACTGCTATGCTTCGTCGCACGTCAGCACTTTTCGTTCGCTTCCTCTCCTACCCCGCTCCGTGCAGCTTACGCAATCGTAATACCCATTTGACGCGATCGTCAGACGGACCCTTTTCACCCCTCTCTTGGATCGCTCCAACAGCCCGTTCGTCGATTCACCCTTCCTTCCAACCTTCAGCTCTGATACCAAATATCACGACTTTCTCTTCCAAGCCACGTTTTCTGATCACGGGAGTAGCACCATCTTAACCACCCAGCCAAACTGCCAAAGCTCAAAAGCAAGAGAGAGAGAGCTATTTTTGAAATCACGTAATTACCCAATTCTCCATTCTCTCACAAGCTTTGACACCCCAATTCCCTAGATAGATCTAGATGCCATATGTCATCCATATAGGGCCTTACTAATGCAACAGTTCACCCCTCTCTTGGGATGCATTTAATTCCTTGCCCCTAGGCACATTCTTTGCACTAGGCCCCTGGTCTCAGATCTATCTAGTCCGGTGCTATCAGCCCTCACCTAGGACCTTGACATTAATCCCTCCCGATCATTTACATAAAGCGCAAACACATATATTACAAAGATAGATCCTATAAGGGAAATGTCGACTGATTCTTCCGAGGTCATGCTACCTCGGCTAGAGCGTAACACTCCCCCTCCTTAAGTCTACTGCAGACTCAGGTCAGATTTTGTAGGGTCAAACCCCACTTGCTTCAGACTTTGTAGGGTCAAACCCCACTTGGTTCTAGCAGCTCTCAGCCTTCTCAAATTCCACATGCTCAGCCACATGATCATATCATGCAATTGATCAGGCAATTCAAGAGGAGAGGCCTGTCATTAGACAGCGTAAGACAGTGCCAAGGTGGCTCAATGGGGCCTGGTTGGGCTGTCAAGCAAGCCGACCAGGCTCATATACACATGGAAAGGGGCCGACGCCTGGTCAGTTGAAACAGAGCCCTAGGTCAGCCAAAAGAAAGATTGTGTGTTCTATTCATTTGAGAGGAAAGAGAGGGTGGCCTAAATCATAGGCACCTCTCCTACATCAAAGGAAATCAATCTCTATATCGTAGGGACTCCTAAATCAAAGGCACCTCCCCATGTAGGAGCTTTTGCATTACATTATCACTTATTTCATACACTAAGACACATCATAGCACTTAGTGTGTACACATACATGATCAAAGGACAAGCCCTTGATCATACAATTCCCAACATACCCCCCCTCAAGGGTTTGTCTCTTGCTATGTCAAGGATACATCTAGTCACATAGTTTCACAAGCCATCTCATGGTGGTCAAGGATAAATCTTAGGCCTTTCTGTGGACCTGGTTTCTCATGTCTACAAGAGGTACCATATCACATGGCCTACATCAGATGGTGACCGGAGGTGATTTACAAAAGACAAAACACAAAACACATAACATTCTTTTTGGAGTACTACTCCAGGCAGAGAACCTCAAAATTGATCAAGTGATGATAACATTTCAAAGATGTTGGACCTTAAAAGACCCAATCTTTTTCTACCACAAGATTTGTTTCTTCATTTGCTGATAGAGTTCTTTCTTCAACCAGATTTACCTTGCCTTTCTTCTTCAACCATAAAGTGACATACTATCCAAATAGCTTTATCCCTGACAAAATAGTGAATGCACAAAACAAAGTTGATGTAAAAGCCCAAAAGAGTATGAGTTCTCACAAAAGAGATCTCCCTCACAAACACAAAGAGAGGGGATTCTCACAAAGAGACTTTAACTCCAAACGACAGTTTGTCTGTCACATGCACCCCTGCACTTAGGTGCAAAGTGACACACTGGCTACATCAACAAGTGCGTAATAGTTCCTTAATAGGAGATTTTGTTGTATGCTGTGTCTAGGGACAGCAGTCAGGAACAAGCTACATAAGTCAGTCTCTTAGCCTTAGGTCAAGTCAGAATATCAGTCCTTGTTCACTAGTACCCACTGGAGAACCATAGGGTAGTGTTTTCATCTTAGGTTTGGGGATAGGTTTAGGTCCAGCCTAGGATAGGAGCCCTTCTGGGCCCCCTCAGGGCTAGAACAAGTGAAGAGAATGGCAAGGGAAGGGCTGCCTTTATAGGCTACCTTGCACCCCTCTCTAGGCTGCCATTTATGGGGCCTAGGGCTGCTTTTATGGGGCCAAAGGACCAGCCAACCAGCCCCAAAAGCCCTATAAATAGGGGGCCTGCGGGCCCTCTTTCCTCATTCAGTTCTCCCAGCACTTCAGCCTCCTACAGCTCCTCCTCAGCCCCCTCTGACCAGCCTGACACTCACCCCCAGTGGCCCTCTGACCAGCCTCAGCCTTTGGCATCAGTTCTCCCCTCTGGGAAGGTGTTCACGCAGTGCATCAGACAAGGAGTCGGGACAGTGAACGGAGTAAGGTTTGGGGTCTGTTTCAGCAGCTCTTTTCAGTTATCTTTTACAGTTTTACACAGCTCATTCTCAGCTTTTTATTTCAGTCATCTCTCAACTCTCTTATAGGATCTATCACTCCTAGCTTTCACTCTGTCACTTACACAATAACCTTGCATTCCAGTGGACAGCACAAGCCTCGCTCTTGCCTTGCAAAAGTGTCCTATATCGTCAGTGTGGACAGCATCAAGGTCTCGGTATCGGTCAGCGTTGCCTCTTAGGTCTTTGGGTCTACTATACGTGTGCACAGTGAGCTCTTCAGAAGTGTGTTTCTGTGCTCTCTCGAAGAGTGTTCTTTGTATTTCTCAGTTCTCCAAGTATAAAGCAAATTCTCCCTGGTTGGAGGAGGGGGCCCTCAGTGGGTACAGGGATCTAACAGTAAACCTTGGGAAAACCAAGGTGATGGTATTTAATACTACACAGGCTTGGGTGACGTGCTCAGCACAACAGTTCACTTTCAAAGGTGAGACAGTAGAGCAGGTACGATCTTATGTGTACCTCGGGGTGATCTTTTCTGGTCCATAATTTTCACTGAGAGCCGCGATTGATGCCAGATTGGATAGAGGCTATGCAGCTTTGGGGGCACTAGAGAGACAGTGTGCACATGTATAGTTCCAAGAGCCACGCATAAAATTATGGTTGTTTGAGACATTCGTGGTGCCCACACTATTTTATGGTGCAGCTATATGGGCCCCCAGTGTAGGGGGTGCAACTGAGTGGAGGAGATTGGAAAGGCCATTAGTGACATTGATTGCCCACATGATCTGCAGCAAGTCATCTATACCACATCCGATAATACGAGCTGAATTAGCAGCTGCTCCACTAGTGACTGAGGCTCTATTCCAGGCAGTAACTTGCATACATAGATTGTGGGATCTACCTGGCTCCAGATATGCACGGTTGGCTATGATATCATCCAGGCAGCTAGCAAAGGAGGGTCAAACATGGGATTGTCCCAAGTTAGACCTGTCTCGCCATGACCGAAACAAGATCATTAGAGCTGATATTGTCAAGTTGGAGACTAAGAGAACCTGGACTAGACCACCTGAGCCCTTAGGGAAGAAGAGGCACACTACCAGAGCCATTTTCTTCATTTATCTCCAGATGAACTTATAGCCAGGCCAGCATACATGGACACACATCTATCTCATGGGCTACGTAGTATTATTGGCCAAATTCGAACCTCATCACATCAGTTGAGAATAGAGACAGGGAGATACACCCACACAGCCCCTTAGAATCGGATATGTCAGTTATGCCAGCAGGAGGAGGAGACAGAGGAGCATTACGTATGTAGATGCACGGTATATTATGAAATCCGAGGAAGATACCACTGTCTATTCAAAAAGGGATTTGGCCCACTCCGTAGGGTGATGGAGTACGAAGATAAAAAATGCTTGGGTTTGTTTTTATCAAAGCTCAAGCAACATAGAGAGACTTTGTTGGGAGATAGACAGCCGTGACCAGCCCCACCCAGGCAAAGTACACTCAGAGACTCCTTCACTGCTAGCACCTCAACTAGTTTTATGCCCTCCCCGCCATCAGAAACCCCTGGCGCCACCACCACCTTATCACACACAGGTAGATTGCCACACTCTAATGGTGTGATTTTGGACCGAGCCATCGCCATATCCAGGTCACGGAGGCCCAGGCCCCCAAGACCCCGTGCTCGGCACCCATATCTTCATTGGATCCATGCCATCATTGCCAAACACCGGAAACGTGTGGCACCGAGTTATGAGATCCTAGAGCTGCCCATGATTGGGATTTTTGACATAAGAAGAGTGCAACCTTTTTATTGATTAGCTTTCTACCTGTGCTGATCAATTGGTACTTTTAGTAAATACTTGCTTGGTATTTCATTAGTTTTGGGTCACTTGCAGTCCCTTTGACTTTAAGTACCTTTAGTAGCTCTCAGCCTTCAGCTTATTTATTTTGTTGTTCTCTTTGATGAGACAACACTAGCATATGTATCAACTGTTTTAGTCTCATAGGCCGTTTGGCCTTTTAGAGACGTTAATCTATCTATCTATCTATCTATCTATCTCTCTCTACCCTCATGTCCTTCCTCTCTCTATGGTAAACAATGCTAATTCCTCGCTAAAGGTTTAAAGGTCTTGCTGTGAATTACGCAATCAGATTACCGCTGCATGTTACATTAAGGGAAATCTGGGCAGAGAACCCGACTCAAGCACATAAAACATAAACATAATTATGGGAGACTTCTCTTCAAAGAGTGTCGATGGTCACTTTTCCAAGCTATTGCATCTTGGCGCTCTTGTTGATGATGTGCCAGTTTTATTTTCAAAAGAATGCGAACAAATAATCAAGCCCATCATCGTCTGTAAATCGACATCAATTATGGAGAAGCGTAATTGTACACGCACGATCCGTAACTTGGATCCTTGAAGACAACGACCCCGCCCGCGTTGAAATAGCAATCCGAATCGTGTCGCCCTTGGCTCTGGTAGTAGCTATTAATCGCAAAGGAAGCTAGACGCAGCAAATTGTTATGGATGGTTTGGTTGAATAGATGTACAATCTGTCTCCGGCTGTTGACATGCCCAATTCAGTATATCTTGGAGCTGAGCGTCGGCTGCGTCAGATTTAGCCACACACCATTGCTTCTTCGGGGCAGTGCCGCAATGCTTGTTTTTATGTATCGTTAGAGTTCTCCCAAACTCAGTAGCCAGAAAAAGATTACAGAAACCTTTGACCAAAAATAGATGCGCCAGGTTATGACTACATCAAATGATATCGTGAAGAAATGTTCCGTCTGTGTACTCTAGAACAGTGAAGTAGCTGGCAATGTATTTACCGAGAAGTACGTAGGCCTAGAGGTAGCAGCTTGTACAGGTCCGTATTCATAGACTGAGGCGGCACACAACTCACTGACTATGAATAAAAACTCCAGCGGAGAACTAATCAGAGAGTTCGAGCCAACATACGTGTGACAAATGTTGCATGAAGAGCAAGTAGTGCTATTAGCATGTCGCTAGTCTTCATCCGTAATGTCGCTAGAGTTTCAACCTTTTGTTCTATGGGTCTGAGTAGTGTGAGCAGCAGCAATACTCAAATCAACAATAAACTCAGCACAGCTTATTACCAGTACGTGTGCAATGGAAGATTGTATGCAAAACACTGAGAACAGTACGTGGAGGTTGAATCCATAGCCTACAGTGCAAGAAATATTCAATTGGCAAAGAAGTCACCAGTCAGTCTGAGCAACGGCAAAATGAGAATGCGCAATCAGTAGAGACTCTAATAGCTCAAGGTAGATTGCAAAGCCAACAAGGAGATCCTAGAGAACTGAAAAACATGGCTACAAGAAATCAAGGCTCTGATACCACATGTAGGAATAGGAAGCTATGGTGGCTCATAGATAAACATGGCTGGAGAGATGAAGAGAACCGACTGAATGCAAAAGATTGTGTGTTCTATTCATTTGAGAGGAAAGCCTCTCATTTTATAGAAAGAGAGAGAGGGTGGCCTAAATCATAGGCACCTCTCCTACATCAAAGGAAACCAATCCCTATATCATAGGGACTCCTAAATCAAAGGCACCTCCCCATGTGGGGACCTTTGCATTACATCATCATTTACGTCATAGACTATGATAGCTACACATACATGATCATAGGACAAGCCCTTGATCACACAATTCCCAACAGGCTGGCTTTCCAAAGAGCAAGGTGGAAGGGATCCTTTAGACAGAGAGTCTACGTAAGCTCAGTGGAGCACATGGGCTCAGAGATCTAGAGGTTCTAGGCATCTAGTAGGAGAACATTTTGGTATTGTATTGTGTCCAAATTGAGGACGAACGAAAATATGTAAGTGTTGCTTCTATATTTGTCTCGATGCATAGTCTATTTGTTGGCTTGCACACACATGATTGGTTGTGAAGTACACACATGTTTACGAAGCTTGATTCCAGAGTGAAACACTTCCGTGTGTAATTCCTAGGCCCTCGTATGTCTATTTGTTGGCTTGCACACACGACTGGTTGTGAAGTACACACATGTTTACGAAGCTTGATTCCAAAGTGAAACACCTCTGTGTGTAATTCCTAGGCCGTCATATTGGTCTTCCACTGCGGGATATTCTGTGTAGGGATTCCATTTTCTAACACTCCTATGTGTACCCACTATTGGCAAAGGGTAGACTCTGGTGTATCTTTGTGTAAAAAGATATATCTCTACATGTGTAAGACTTTGAGAAATTCCTTGGATTTGACCACAAAGTAGGGTTCCTTTTGTAGATCCTCTGTCTCAGTTCGTGCAGGTTTGGTTGTCCGTACAGGTTTCTTCACCATCCGTACCTGCTGACTGCACCCTTGTTTTGCCTCAACCACCCCCTACACTCCCTTCGTTGCTGTTCATACCTGCTCTGCAGCAGCCGCCTCACTTACCTGCACCTTTTGCCTCTGCCGTACGGCCGTCCGTACAGGCTGTACAGCCGACCATACAGCCTGTACGGACGGATGTGCAGCTTTCGTCTGCTGCAGCTACTGTTCCATTTTCGACTGTACCCTCTTCCTTTGTGCCCCCTTTGCTGTCAGTACAGCATGTACCTGCTCAGCCTTTCAAGTATGTACAATTCCAGTAGCAGCCCCCTTTATCCTCTGTACGGCTGACCGTACAGCCTGTATGGATGGATGTGCAGCTTTCGTCTGCTACAGCTGTTGTTCCATTTTCGACTGTACCCTCTTCTTTTGTGCCCCCTTTGCTGTCAGTACAGCATGTACCTGCTCAGCCTTTCAAGTCTGTACAATTCCAGTAGCATCCCCCTTTATCCTCGCCTCTTCTTGATGTATCCTCTTCCTTTCTCCCTGCTGCGTCGACAGACGGGTTCTTTGTGTTCTCTGCTTCTACTCCTTCCGTGCCTGATCCTCCTGCCCGTGTTTTTATTCGCCGGAAGCGTGGTGGTCTGCTTGCTTGGCGTTTATTCAAATCTGCAAAACTCGATGTGGTGGATGGTCCTTCTTCCTCCGTCCAGTTGAATCTTCTTCGACAATTGTGTGCTGCCTCTGTCACAGATGTTCCCTCCTTGGGTTCTCCTTGGGTTCTCCTATGGTTTGCTCTTTGGATTCTGCCCTCTTAGTCTCTCATCTTCGATAGGCTCAGCAGTTTGGGATCTGTCTCTATTTTATGGGCAGGATTCTTTCTGCAGCTCAGCTCCATCGTTGGGCTGAAGTTGCAGTAGGCCCAGATCTTGTTTCTTCCTTTCTTATTTTGGGCAAAGGTTTTTATTATGCTATGTGTTCTTGGACTAAGGTGGTGGAGAGCCTTGTCAACTGTGCCGGTGCTCCTAGGGCTGGTTTCTTTGCTTATGTGATGCCTTGGGATCCACTTTTTGATCTGGCTGCTTCTCTTCTCACTCACTATCCAGTTTGGATTACTCTAAAAGCGCTGCCTATTCGTCTTCTTCCGCATCTTCCTACCCTTGCAGCGCTTTTAAGGAGGCCTCTACATGTTCCGAGACAGGAGTTTCTGCAGGCCACTCGAGATGTTCGCATCTGTATTTTATGGGATATGATGCAGCTGGTACCTTCTTCTCTGGATCTTGATTTGGGATTTGTTCATCCTTTGCGCATCCGGCTGTAGTTTACATCTTTTTCTACAGCTTGTTATCGGTGCCGTCAGGTTGGTCATTTTGCACGGGCTTGCCCTTTTGCTTCCAGGACCACTCCTCACTCCTTCCTCAGCTATCAAGATTCCTCTACCTTCTCCTCCGGTCTCTGCTATGGCTTCACTAGATAAGCCTTCTTTTACTGCTCCGAAGCACTATTGGAGGAAGGTAGATAAATCCAAGGATGATCTTTTTGTTCCTGAAGCAGTTCAGGATCCCTCTCCTATTGAGCACCATCAGCCTCTTTCTCCTCAGGATATGTATGTGCCTCTTAGAGCAGGGATTATACAAGATGTTGTTCATGCTATCTCTCAGGGTGATACCCTGACTGAAGCTAACATGATGAGTCATGATTTATCCGATGCAGCTCTTTTGTCAGACGCTTCTTCTTCAAAGAGTACAGATGTTGATCCAGTTCATATGCCTGTGAAGACTGTGCCAGAGTCTCTTTCTGTTTAGGATGCAACTGTTTCTTTTTCTCTGGAGTCTTTTCATCCTATGTTGCAACAGGTTTTTGACCCTGTGATTCAAAAATTCAGGCTCCCAGCTTATATTAAGAAGAATCACAAGGGCAAAAACTAGGTGGTTTTTATTGACGGTGCAGTTTCTTCACTACATCAATTTTTACAAAGCAACAATCTGCAACTGGAGGATGTTGTGTTTGATCCTCTTTCAGTTTGATATTGTAACTTTTTACTTGGCTGCCCCATGAGTTTTCCTTTGAGGCTTTACTTGTAAATTTTTTTCTTTGTACTTACTGGAGGGTTTTTACCTCTTTTTGGGGTTTCCCACATAGAAATAAAAGATTTCACTAAAAAAAAAAAGTGTGTGTGTGTGTGTGTGTGAGAGAGAGAGAGAGAGAGAGAGAGGGAGAGAATGTCTGGTTAAGTGGAAAGATAGACCTGAAAAGAGTTCAACATGGGAAAGAGTAAGCAATCTCCAGAGGAGGTCCCCAATTTTTTTTTCGAGGACATAAACCATTCTTAAGGGGAAGGGAATGTTACGTCAAGCATAATCATGGAAGCCAGAGGCTCTGTTATGGTGAAGCGGGGAATCAAAGGGCTTTGACAACACTTGCGGTTACTTGAGGGCTCCATTGTTTGGGTCTAGGTTTATGTTAAGCCTAGGCATTAGTGAGACGTGTGTGTGTGTGTGTGTGTGTGTGTGTGTGTGTGTGTGTGTGTGAGAGAGAGAGAGAGAGAGAGAGAGAGCACTTGATGCAAAGCGTCACATCATCGTTGCACGGATAGTTATGCTAACTACTATCTGTATTACTAAGGTTAGGCCTGCAGAGGTTATAGAAGACTGCACATGATTCAGGCTGTTTGGAGAGGCTAGAGGGAAACTTACCCCATGATAGGATGGGACATAAAGGGGCTATAGGGACTGTTAGGGCTGTTGTAGAGGGCTGATCCTGTTGCTACTGCTGGGCTGTAGGCTTCACTAGGCGTTTCTGCTACTGATGTCATTGAGGCTGATGGTATTGTCGCATTGGCTGCTAGGGAGGTTGCTGCTACTTCTGGAGCTGATGGATTTGAATGAGGGGAAAGGCCTCCTTTCATAGACATGAAGGCTCTTGTAATTGCCATCTCACAGACCAGTCTGTAACTGCCATTCATAGACTGATCTATAACTTCCATTCATAGAGATTGGTCTTTTTCAGTCACTTTCACAGATTGGTCTATTAATTTACTGGATTTGAACCAGTAAGAGGCTATTGCGGATCCCTAATACTGTGCCAGGCCTGACCTATTTTGGTCCTATACATGGCCTAGACTGGCTATTACTGGGTGGGTGCATTATACTCTATTTGTTTGTGGCACTTGCTGGTCTATTTTCAGGCTCGAATCCTGGCCTATATTGGTTGAACCATACAGCCAAAATCCACTCCCACCCTTCATTGCGCATCGGGTCGGCTCCCATCTTCACCCATCACGTGTTTACATCCTTGAGAGGACATTGGGCTTTGTGATTTGTTGTTTGGTTCGGAACAGGGTTGTCTGTCAGAGGGTTTATACCTTGTTGAGCCAAGCATTGCATGATTTTTGAGAGAGAATTCCGAGATTGCAGTACATATCCCAGCATGGGACTTCTCTTGCAGGTTTGAGGTGCATCCTTTGCCAAGCATTGGCTTTGGAAGTGATGTCTATTGCTTGAGCAGAGCGTTCACAACACGTGAACTTTGCTGAAATGGCATATAGTAGAATTTGAATGATGTCTTTTAGATGCTTGCACAAGAGAATAGTTTGGATGGCACCAACTATTCTCTCTAGGGTTTTATGATGCGGAATCTCTTGGTTGCAAAAAAATTATGGGTTTATGTCACGGGTGATGAAGCCCATTCAGAGGGATTTTCACTTGGCTAAGAAGCTTGTCGTTACCATCTCGCCGGATCAGTTTGTGTTAGCCAAACCTCTAGAGTGGGTTCAGGGTTGCAGTGGTGGTGCCGGGGGGGGGGGGGGGGGAGAGCAAGGGCAACAACACCTTGCTCTAGTTGGTCAAGTGCAAGCACCTGGAAGTCTTACTCTTGAGCAAAAGAGGTGAAATACACATGATGCCCAAGCATTATCTTTGATTTCATAAATGTGGAGAGGTTTATTATCCCTCATGTTAGGTCCTGCTGGACTTCTAAAGCTGCCAAGGATATTTTGGAAAACATGTATTAAGCTCGTACTGAGGCGGGAGTCTCATATTTGAGCAGAGAGCTTGATATCGTGTGCATGCATGAGAGTGACTCTATGCAAGACCATGTCACCAGGATCAAGACTTGCGCAAGCAACTCTTGAATATTGATAAGGTCATTCTAGACTCACAGCTTGTTACCACTACTTTGAATTCTTGCTGGAGTCTTAACTTTTTTTTTCAGACATCTCTCAACCTTTCGACGCGAGGGAATCAAAAGTGTCTCACTTCTGAAGAGTTGGTAGCACTCTTGTTTGTAGGAGGAGCAGAGGCGAAAGAATATGGCTTCATGTTCTCGTAGTGGGGAGCATGCTTGTTCAGCCAAAAATAAGGGCAAAAGGAAAGTTCAGCCAAGGCATGCCTCTAGCAGTGGTTTTGGACATGCGAGTGGGAAAGATAAAAAGGATGCCACAATGCCTTTCAAGAAAGGGAAGTGCCATTATTGCAAAAATCCTGGTCATCACATCATTGAATGCCCCAAGAGGCTTGCAATTACTACAATTCTCGCTGACGGCCATAGTGCCATTGCATTGTGCAGAATCTTGTATTTCATGCTTATACAAAACACATTGAAATTCATAATCATTATGTCAGGGAGCAGCTACATGCACGGGACATCAGCTTGGTCTCTTGCCCTACATAGCAAAATGTGGCACCACACCAAAGCATTACTTGTCCAAAGTTTGAGGCTTTTCACAAAGCTTTAAACTTATATCCATTTGGTGATTGATGTTTACCTTTTACATTGTGACACTATCACTGCGGGGGGGTGTTAGAAATATTTATGTTTCCGAAGGCAGTCGCCAATGCTATGTAATAAGGGCTAGGGACACTTCATTTTATTAAGGTTTTTTAACCGTAACCTCAGTTAGAGATTGAGTTTGTGGGTGAGTTAGTCACCACACATCTTTTGACTCCAGTTAGGGTCCGTCCTAGGGTTTTGTCTGTATGACTACCCTAGCCTTGTTGTCACATGCACCAAGGTCAAGCCCAAGTGGCAGTGACAACTGGCTCTCTAGCCTGCTTGAAATGGCCCAAAAGGGCCTGGTTTTATAGGCAAGGGCCAGCAGCCTGGTCGGCCAAAACCGACCAGCCAGTCGGTTGTGCTGGCCCAAGGTTGGCTGGTTCCCGGCCTATATAAGGGACCTTCTGCCACCCCTTTTTACTCACTCAGCTTCCTCAGTTCAGGACTCAGCTCCCAGCCTCTAGCAGCGCTTCCAGCCAGCATAGGAGGTGGCAGTGACAACTGGCTGTCTAGCCTGCTTGAATTGGCCCAAAAGGGCCTGGTTTTATAGGCAAGGGCCAGCAGCCTGGTTGGCCAAAACCAACCAGCCAGTCGGTTGTGCTGACCCAAGGTTGGCTGGTTCCCAGCCCTATATAAGGGGTCTTCTGGCCCCGTTTTCACTCACTCAGCTTCCTCAGTTCAGGACTCAGCTCCCAGCCTCCAACAACGCTTCCAGCCAGCATCGGTGCAAGCTTTGGGCGTCCTATTTCCGCAGCATGGTTCCATCTCCTGCATGTCATAGTTAGGGGAGTGGCCTCAGCACAGTTTTCTATGCCGATTTGGCAACCATGTACAAATAAAGCAGTGTACTATTAGGCAAATGTCTCGTGTCTCTCATGCTTGAGTTTGCCTTTTATATTCATCTATCTTTTTGCACAGCAAGTCTTCGCTTGTTACAATTGTAGTTCTTTTGTGTTGCTGCAATTTGATTCCAGCTTGCTTCGGCTCCATTCTCTTGCCTTGTCTCACTTCCATGTCCAACACAATGTGCCGAAATTACATAGGAAGAATCGTGATGATGAAGCTCTGAGATGCAGGGTCATTGACTGAAACGAGAAAATCAAGGTTCTAGGCTGTATGAACTTGAGATGAATCTGAGGTGTAACATGCATGGAACCCAAGACTTAACAATCCACACATGTTTTTCATTTATAAGGGTTGATTGCCTTCTTTCTTTTGCTTGAGTGCTTATTAACAGACAGGTGATCTAGTTCTCAAGTGTCTACATCTCAGCCCATATCTGCTATAGCTACATCATCCTTGCTACCTGTCGTCCTTTCTTTGGGATTGTTTGGAATTATCCAAGTCCTTGACTTGCTGGACTGCAATAAACAAGATAACTTTCCATACAGTAGTACAAACTATCCACACAAGAAGAGTTAATCTCTTTTTCCTCAATATTTCATGTGTTTTTTGTCTAAACTGCAATGCATATAGAAGATAAGGTCCCTGTAGGTGGACATCGTCAATGTTGATTTTTTGCCACGAGAACCATTAAATTTGCCTAGTACTTACTGTTAATGCATGCTAATGTTTGACTGCTCATACCTTTACGATGGCTTCTCATACAATGTAAATGGCTACCCATACCACAAACAAATTTAATTGCTGATATTGATGTTAACCACTGTTCATATCAACCTGGGGTTTTCTTTCTCCAAAGTTAGGCTAGCTGGGTACTTCCAGGCCTTAGCAGAAATTGCTTGTAGGTCAAGCGGATTGTCTGACATAACATACCTAAACAGAATGATTCATGGAGAACGATTTGCACTGACGTACCTGTTTCTGGGGTGGACTAGGAAGGGGTGTGTGGGTGGTGCGGGGCGGGGGGGGGGGGGGGTGATTGGTAGAAATGGTACTGGTGTAAGTCTATAATGCTTTCCTGCTTCTATGGTTTCAGATTCATTCCACCTTTAAAATTTCAATGCCTCCATCCTTTTTCATAGAGGGCATAAGTGTGCAACCTGAGCTCGATGCGCTTGAAGTGCTTGGTGATCTGGGTTGGTATTGTGGTCGAGCTTTTCTCTGGACAACTGCTTATGAGCTTCCAGTGAGTGTCACTGCCCTTCCTGGCTCATTCTTGGAAAATATGGAAATGTCATTAGTATTACAGGGGACTAAAGGTACCCTTGAGGTGGAAGACTTTGTTGTACCCTTTGAAGAAGATGTAGCACAGTTCAAGATTCGTACGAATGCACATTTTGGACCTTTAGACACAAGCTGGAATGTTAACATTATTACTCATCAAGCCCACACAAGCCTACCTCAAGAATGCCTAATGATTCAAAACTTTTCCTTCCTTGTGAAGGGAATCAAGGATGGCACTAAAATCACAGATTCTTCATACTCCATGATTGCCAAGAAAACACAGCAGTTGCTCAACGCTGTTAAATTATCCATCGAGACAGGATATACAGCTGTCAAACTGGAAGGGTAAGAAATGGTCAACACTGCAGTGTGTATTGGATCAGTTAATGACTTTCACAAGCAAACAATGAGCAATAAATGCATACGCATCTGGTGTTGCATTTAAGTATGGACACTTCGTCACTTCTGTACATTATCAAGAGCTTCACTTGTACTTATTTATAGATGTGTACATGCATGAGTGCCCTTCTACCCAAGTTGATCCCAACAGAAGTGGAAATTATTCAGTCAAAGAGAGAGAGAGAGAGAGAGAGAGACTATCATGGATTTCCTGAAGCATAAACATTGTATCTACATACATGCATACATGTATACACACATATATAGACTTAAAATAATCATATGTGAGTGCCAAAAAAGTCAATCAGTAGTTACAGGATTCTAAAAAAGAATTTGCTTCTCTAATTGATTAGCTTGTTTACCAGCCTTTGGTACAATAAGTTCAAAAAGGACAAAACATTACCCTAAATTATTTTCTGCTCTATAACATTCACGTGTCTTTCAAATCCTCCTAATCACCTCAATAACTGGGCTGCAACCCAACGGATACCAGTACCTAGTTGACCTTAGCAAAAATCTCCTTCCACATAGCTATGGAAGACGCAGTGACAAAATGAAGCTCTCACTATTCCCAAAGACTTCCCCAAGCCAAATGTCATATAATACCTTGAGAATGTAATCTCATATAATTCAGTCCATGCATCCAGGGCAATCCCTACCATAATCGACTCTCGATTTGAGGCCATAGATTTATGTAACACCTCGTAAATACCAATCACTCGTCTTAAGCCTATTTGGCTTCTTTGGAACCAATTTTACCCCGACTAGCATTTGCCTCATCCGCCATCTCACCTTAATAGCATGCCTACTTTGACCATATCACATGAATCGTCCTTGAGTAACCAAAGTGTTTATAAAATTCATCTAACAGGCCACCTGGGCTGTAGTGCATGCTACAATTCTCTCACAATGAAAGATCACTCTGCCCATCTTTCCACGTTTTATGATTCCCACACAGAATTTGTCATTCTTTGGTAGGCTAGCATTAAGTTTAATGGAGGTCTTGTGATTAACCATCTCAAACAAGACAAACAAGCGAACAACTGCACACTATGAAAGTGATTAGAAACAGAAGTGATCATGATTGTCTCATCCTTGAACAATGCCCTCATCCACAATCCACCCACCACCCTTAACCTGAAATCTGTCAATTCTGGAAAAATAAAAATGCTCATGTCTATCTGTTGTTGCATGCAACTTCTTCAACCTAGCTTCTTCCTCAAAGCCTATACATTCCATCAACAATTTAACCAAGCATCTTGCCGGACTTACAGTCGGTCCTTTCTTCTATTGAATTTGTCCTCATTCCAGTCACCCCCAATATGGCAGCGCAATCCTTGAAGGCATCCTTACAGAAAAAATTGCAATGTGGCCCTTTCCCTAGAAGCATTCGGTGCATATATAGAAATACAAATGCATTTCCAATCCCTCACAACCACCTCTAATGAAAAACATATGCCTTCCTAATCTCTATAAAGTTCATTGCTGCTCCATGTTCTGTTCATCCTTAAGGGCAACCCAACATGAACCTCGTAGAGTTCAGAAAGACCTAGTAATTTCGAGAATCTAATCTAAACTCGTACCCACAATTTGATCTCCTGTAACACGATAATATCTGGCCTTTTCTCGCCCAAACTCTTCTATATCCCACCTACTTAGTCTCATCACAACCCCACTTCAAGTTTTCACAAGATCAAGATAAATGCCAGACATAAACTCTGTCCATCTTTTTTTCTACGATACAACTGGGCATGCCACATGTCCTTCCTCTTCATGAGGTTAGTGGCTTCATTAATCTCTAGTTTACCACCAAGCACCAGTGTGCTTGCCTTGAGCATATATGCTCTTGCAACAAACTCTCCTTGTTTGAAAGATTCCAATATCTTGATTGGACATGGATTGTTGCAAACAAGCTATCTGGTTTTTCTCAACCTAGCTCCGTTCTTTCTCCTTTGATGCTTTATCCATAGGAAAGGCTATTTTTAATCCTTAAACTAACATGCAAGTGCCTTCATTGATTAATTACTTTATGTAATTACGTGTGTGTGCCTATTCATGCATGTGCAAGCACATGCGTGCATGTATGTAATCTTTTCTCCTCATCTTCTTCGTCCTCTTCAAGCACATTCATTGATGTTGAGGGCTATTTATCTTTGCTTGTTGAAGGACTGCCATGTTGGTTCTCTTCTTCATGTGCTTGACCAACTTGCAGGTCATTACTAAGTTCTTTCTCCCCATGGTAGTGAAACACGTCTGCTACATTGAATATGGGACGAATTTTCCAGCTTACTCACATTTGGGCATATCATTCTCAATACTCTACATGGTGTAGTTTTCACTTGTACTCCCCATCGAGATACTTTTCCTTGCTGATGTACACCCATATGAGATCACCTTGCTCAAATTGTTTGCCCCACTTTTTCTTTTATCAGCATGCTTTTGATGCTTGAGATTTTTCTCCTCAAGATTCTGTTGTACCTCTTTAAAAAGATCATACATGCAAAAGTAGTCACAGCCAACCATCCTAGATAGGACCATCCGTGACTTTGTCAATTATATCTGAGAGATATGTATTCTGTATTGTCCACAGTACTCAAATGACATGATTCTCTCTAAGAGTTCCTCCTCGAATATCATCGGTGATTCTCTTGAAGACTTCCTCCATGAAAGTCACTCAAGAACATCATTGTCCCCATTGTCCCTCACAAAAGCCCCATTCTCCTTTTGCATTGTGGACCTGAAATTGCTTGATTAACCATTGTGCTTGTTCAAACAACTATGCTGGTTTGACCACGGTGCTTCTTTGAATACCATGCTTGTTAGTTTTGGTCAACGATCAATCACATCACTGATGGATCTGCATAAACGGTTTATCATTTGCACGGATGCTTCAACCAATGGTTTAGGGGCAGTACTCCTTCAATACGGCACTCAGGATGAATTGCGGCCCATAATTTATCTTAGCTGCTCCTTGTCGAATGCTCAGCAACGGTATAAAGCAACTAATTTGGAGTTCTTAGCAGTTGTGTGGGCGATTTTCATGGAGGACATACGTGTGCAACCTGAGCGCGATGTGCTTGGAGTGCTTGGTGATCTGGGTTGGTATTGTGCTCGAGCTTTTCTCTGGGCAACTGCTTATGAGCTTCCAGTGAGTGTCACTGCCCTTCCTGGGGCAAGGTTTAATGGAGGAGTAATAATGGCCTGTGGTGCTTGTTTCTTGTGGAACGATCGACGTACAGCAACTTTTCATTGCTCGTTCTTGGAAAATATGGCAATGTCATCAGTAATACAAGGGACTAAAGGCACCCTTGAGGTGGAAGACTTTGTTGTACCCTTTGAAGAAGATGTAGCACAGTTCAAGATTTGTATGAATGCACTGTTTGGACCTTTAGACACGAGCTGGAATGTTAACATTATTACTCATCAAGCCCACACAAGCCTACCTCAAGAATGCCTAATGATTCAAAACTTTTCCTTCCTTGTGAAGGGAATCAAGGATGGCACTAAAACCATAGATTCTTCATACTCCATGATTGCCAAGAAAACACAGCAGTTGCTCAACGCTGTTAAATTATCCATCGAGACAGGATATACAGCTGTCAAACTGGAAGGGTAAGAAATGGTCAACACTGCAGTGTGTATTGGATCATTTAATGACTTTAACAAGCAAACAATGAGCAATAAATGCATACGCATCTGGTGTTGCATTTAAGTATGGACACTTCGTCACTTCTGTACATTATCAAGAGCTTCACTTGTACTTATTTATAGATGTGTACATGCATGAGTGCCCTCCTACCCAAGTTGATCCCAAAAGAAGTGGACATTATTCAGTCAAAGAGAGAGAGAGAGAGAGAGAGAGAGAGAGAGAGAGAGAGAGAGACTATCATGGATTTCCTGAAGCATAAACATTGTATCTACATACATGCATACATGTATACACACATATATAGACTAAAAATAATCATATGTGAGTGCCAAAAAAGTCAATCAGTAGTTAACAGGATTCTAGGAAAGAATTTGCTTCTCTAATTGATTAGCTTGTTTACCAGCCTTTGGTACAATAAGTTAAACTAAAGTTACAAAAGGACAAAACATTACCCTAAATTATTTTCTGCTCTATAACATTCATGTGTCTTTCAAATCCTCCTAATCACCTCAATAACTGGGCTGCAACCCAACGGATACCAGTACCTAGTTGACCTTAGCAAAAATCTCCTTCCACATAGCTATGGAAGATGCAGTGACAAAATGAAGCTCTCACTATTCCCAAAGACTTCCCCAAGCCAAATGTCATATAATACCTTGAGAATGTAATCTCATATAATTCAGTCCATGTATCCAGGTCAATCCCTACCATAATCGACTCTCGATTTGAGGCCATAGATTTATGTAACACCTCGTAAATACCAATCACTCGTCTTAAGCCTATTTGGCTTCTTTGGAACCAATTTTACCCCGACTAGCATTTGCCTCATCCACCATCTGACCTTAATAACATGCCTACTTTGACCATATCACATGAATCGTCCTTGAGTAACCCAGAGTGTTTATAAAATTCATCTAACAGGCCACCTGGGCTGTAGTGTATGCTACAATTCTCTCACAATGAAAGACCACTCTGCCCATCTTTCCACGTTTTATGAATCCCACACAGAATTTGTCATTCTTTGGTAGGCTAGCATTAAGTTTAATGGAGGTCTTGTGATTAACCATCTCAAACATGACAAACAACTGAACAAACGCACACTATGAAAGTGATTAGAAACAGAAGTGTTCATGGTTGTCTCATCCTTGAACAATGCCCTCATCCACTATCCATCAACCACCCTTAACCTGAAATCTGTCAATTCTGGATAAATGAAAATGCTCATGTCTATCTGTTGTTGCATGCAAACTTCTTTAACCTAGCTTCTTCCTCAAAGCCTATACATTCAATCAACAATTCAACCAAGCATCTTGCCGTACTTACAGTCGGTCCTTTCTTCTATCGAATTTGTCCTCATTCCAGTCACCCCCAATACGGCAGCGCAATCCTTGAAGGCATCCTTACAGAAAAAATTGCAAGGCCCTTTCCCTAGAAGCATTCGGTGCATATATAGAAATACAAATGCCTTTCCAATCCTTCACAACCACCTCTAATGAAAAACATATGCCTTCCTAATATCTATAAAGTTCATTGCTGCTCCATGTTCTGTTCATCCTTAAGGGCAACCCAACATGAACCTCATAGCGTTCAAAAAGACCTAGTAATTTCGAGAATCCGTTCTAAAATAAAAAGTGTCTCCTACCCACAATTTGATCTCCTGTAACATGATAATATCTGGCCTTTTCTTGCCCAAACTCTTCTATATCCCACCTACTTAGTCTCATCACAACCCCCCTTCAAGTTTCCACAAGATCAATTTAAAACTTTTGTCTTTTTATAATACACATGTGCTGTGTTACATGGGTCCTTTAATCACCTTTGTTTGATAGTTTATAATCGTTACTATGTATTGTTAGTGTGGTTTGCACCCCATGTACCTACGATTTCCTGGAAGTTAGGGGTGGGTGAACAAATCGAGTTGGGCCATTCTTTATTAGTTTCTACATTGAAAAGTATATGCAAGGCTCCATCACCATCAAGACTATTTTTGAATTATTATCCTATGGTTGCATGTAACATTTCCGACGTTAAATCAACAAGTTTTCTATAGGGTAAACATATAGAGAGGACTAAGAAGTTCCAGATGGGCCACTTGTCGCCATAGATAAATGCTAGACATAAACTCTGTCCTTTTTTTCTACGATACAACTGGGCATGCCACATGTTCTTCCTCTTCATGAGGTTAGTGGCTTCATTAATCTCTAGTTTACCACCAAGCACCAGTGTGCTTGCCTTGAGCATATATGCTCTTGCATCAAACTCTCCTTGTTTGAAAGATTCCAATCTCCTGATTGGAGATGGATTGTTGCAAACAAGCTATCTGGTTTTTCTCAACCTAGCTCCGTTCTTTCTCCTTTGATGCTTTATCCATTGGAAAGGCTATTTTTTATCCTTCAACTCCTCTTTGAACATCCCAGTGCCTTCATTGATGTCTTTATCCATCCTTTTGATTAAGTACTTTATGTAATTACGTGTGTGTGCCTATTCATGCATGTGCAAGCACGTGCGTGCATGTGTGTAATCTTTTCTCCTCATCTTCTTCATCCTCTTCAAGCACATTCATTGATGTTGAGGGCTATTTATCTTTGCTCGTTGAAGGACTGCCATGTTGGTTCTCTTCTTCATGTGCTTGACCAACTTGCAGGTCATTAGTAAGTTCTTTCTCCCCATGGTAGTGAAACACGTCAATATGGGATGAATTTTCCAGCTTACTCGCATTTGTGCATATCATTTTCAATACTCTACATGGTGTAGTTTTCACTTGTTGTACTCCCCATCGAGATACTTTTCCTTGCTGATATACACCCGTATGAGATCACCTTGCTCAAATTGTTTGCCCCACTTTTTCTTTTATCAGCATGCTTTTGATGCTTGAGATTTTTCTCCTCAAGATTCTGTTGTACCTCTTTAAAAAGATCATACATGCAAAAGTAGTCACAGCCAACCATCCTAGATAGGAGCATCTGTGACTTTGTCAATTACATATGAGAGATGTGTATTCTGTATGGTCCACAGTAGTCAAATGACATGATTCTCTCTAAGAGTTCCTCCTCGAATATCATCGGTGATTCTCTTGAAGACTTCCTCCATGAAAGTCACTCAAGAACATCATTGTCCACATTGTCCCTCACAAAAGCCCCATTCTCCTTTTGGACCTGAAATTGCTTGATTAACCATTTGCTTGTTCAAAAAACTATGCTGGTTTGACCACCGTGCTTCTTTGAATACTGTGCTTGTTAGTTTTGGTCAACGATCAATCACATCACTGATGGATCTGCATAAACCGTTTATCATTCGCACGGATGCTTCAACCAATGGTTTAGGGGCAGTACTCCTTCAATACGACACTCAGGGTGAATTGCGGCCCTTAATTTATCTTAGCCGCTCCTTGTCGAATGCTCAGCAACGGTATACAGCAACTAATTTGGAGTGCTTAGCAGTTGTGTGGGCGATTTCTAAGTTGCACCCATATGTACATGGTACAACTTTTGAAGTACAGACTGACGCGTCTGCTCAAGAAGAAGCATGCATAGGGCCGACTCGCTCGATGGATCCTATTTCTCCAAGACTGTTCTTTCAATATCTCCTACAGGCCTGGGAAACAAAATCAAGTAGCTCTCTGGAAAAGAAGAACAAAATCAAATAGCCGATGCCTTATCACGTTCGATAGTCGTAGCCGCTCAGTAGGCGAATCCTCCAGTGGCTAGACGCACGCCCCTGCCCGTACCAACCAGGAATACAATGCTTCCATCTCTGAATGATATCAAGCTGGCTCAGGCTGATGATCCAGGGATCTCCCCACTGTTTCTAAAGCTCAATTCCTCGACTCCGCCTCTACATTTCCGCCTTATAAATGATCTCATCTATTATCACAAAGCGCCCTTCCAACCTCGTCTCTACATTCCAGAAATATTCAGAGATAGATATTTCCATGCTTTTCACGATGGCATGTTTGGCGGTCATCTTGGGTTTCAGAAGGTACTCCATAAGCTCTAGACAAAAAATTTCTGGCCTAAAATGAGGCATTCTCTTCACCTCTATCTCCGCTCATGTCTCTCGTGCCAAGCTTTCAAGAGTCCCACAACAAAACCCTCTGGAGATATGCAGTCCATAACAGTCAGCAGGCCCTTCGAGCTTGTGGCTTATGATCTCATGGGTCCTTTTCCGTCTTCCACAAATGGTTACAGGGCAATCGCACACCCCTTGAAGACCGCTTTAGCAGATGAGGTAGCTAATTTCCTAATTCAGCATCTTATACCAAGGTACAAACTTCAAGTCAGCGGCGATGCAAATTGTGGCTGATCGCCTGAATGTCAGACAACAGCCGAATCAGCAGGGCAATCTAACTTTAATGAAATGTCAGACAATTTGTCTCTCTTAAAGGAGAGGCTCTCGAATCAATTTGGAATAACTGTGAATGCCATTTTAGTTGCTTCATTAATCAACTAAGCAACACCATGTTTGAAAGATTTAAATCTCCTCACTAGCAATTTTTTTAATTTTTAACCATCAATGTGCATGATTGCCCAAAAAAAGTGTGCATCTGTATGCTTACACCATACCTATGTCTATAAAAATACCTATGTCTATAAAAATACCTATGTCTATAAAAATGCCAAAAAAAGTGTGCATCTGTATGGTCATGATTCTTTAAAAATACCTCAAGATGAAATATCCACTTATATTGGCAGAGTTTCATAAGGATCGGCTTCACTTGTATGATGGTGGAACATGGACATTTTCTAAGTTTTTTTGACTATGCATGGTGCACAATTGCTAAAATTTGCATCTATATGCTTATATAATATGTGTTTGATCCCCATGATAACTTTTCAAAAAAAATAAATTCGATAGGCCCTAATAATAAAAAAGTTTCATACTATTTAAACATCATTTGTATGGTGGGACATGCACATTTTCTCATTTTTGTCATGGTACATTGGTCAAGAAACTTTGCATTCGCATGCTTATACTATAGAGGAATGTGTTTGATGTCATTAAACTTCTCCCATACCCTTGTTGAGTAATTTGTATATACTCACAATATGGTACGCTTATACCATGCCTTTATGTGTCCAATGGTCATCAAACTTTCCAAAGATTTTAATATGAAATATTTCCATGTGGTCACAAAGTTTCATAAGCATCCACTTTTATGTTGTTCTATGGCACCTAGGTTAAAGCATACTTGAGCTTGCACGTTGTGCTTGTCTTCTTTTATCCTAGATAGTCTCACGAAACATGCATGCATATGTCTATTCACCGATTGTCATACCTTATTATTTTACAACACTTAGGGACATGCACCGCCAACAATTGGCATTGAAGAGGATCAAGATCCAAACTTTATTCTATACTAATCAGCTACATAAAGTACATAATCAAATGGATAGGTAAAGACATGAGTGAAAGCACATGCATGAGCTAAAGGATAAATACCCTTTCCTATGGGAAAAGCATCAAAGACTAAAACAAGTGAGCTAGTCATCATTTGAGTGATGCCTGATCCTTATGTAATTTTTTCACTAAAGGGATCTTATCCACTTTGATGTCTTTGAAAAGTTTCATAACCGTATGATACATAGAGATATGGGATAAGCATATCGATGCATAATTTTGGCAATTATGTACCATGCATGGTCAAAAGTGAGAAAATGTGCATGACCTGCCATGCAATCGATGTTTGAATTTTATGACTCTTTGTGATGAGTATATGGGCCTATTTGAATATGACCATTGGACACATAGAGGTATGGTATAAGCATATTATCGACGATAATTATGCACCACTCCTAGTAAAAAATGAGGTAATGTGCATGTACCAATGTACAAGTCATGTCCAATTCTTATGAGACTCTAAGATTATGGGGAAAAACTTCATTTGAAGGTCTTTATATGATGTTTGATGCTCTTGAAATTTTGCAAGTATAATAACCTATTTTATTTTAAGGTCTTTGCATGTCTCTTGACCATTGGACACATAGACATATGGTATAAGAGTACTGATGCACAAGTTTTGTGGCAAATATGTATTTTTCATGGTAAAAAATGAGGAAATGTGGATATTGCATCATATCATTCATGTTTGATTGCTTATGAATCTTTGCAATTACAAGGTCCTATTCATTTTGAAGTCGTTACAAAGCTTAATGATTGGACACATAGAGGTATAGTATAAGAATACAAATGCACAACTTTTTGGCAATTAAGCAACATGCATGGTGAAAATGAGAAAAAAGGATGTACGATTCTTATGAAACTTTGAAAGTATAAGGGATTATTTGATTCGAAGGTTGATTCAAAATTTCATGATCATAAGTCCCATAGAGATATAATATAAGCGAAAACATAATTTTTGAAATTATACACGATGATGGTCAGAAATGAGAAAACGTGCATGTCCCACCATACAATTGATGTTTGATCGTCATGAAAATTTATGAATATAAATAAGGGGGTTTGTGTAAGCACTCAAGTGTCTTTTGTAGTCCATGTTCATCCTTTGCAAATAGGATTGCATCGTTTGGATATAGTGACATATGAGCATACCAAATGGAATTATGCACCATGCATTGATGAAAATGAGAAAATATGCATGTTTCACCATACAAGTGATGTCCAGTCCTTATGAAACATTGTGAGTATTAGTTATTATTTAGTTCTAAGGTCTTTGCAAAGTTTCATGACCATTAGACACATAGACATATGTATAAGTGTACTAATGCACAATTTTTTGGTAGTATCATGTATGGCCTAAAATGGAAATGTTCATGTCCCACAATACAAGTGATGTCCAATGATCATGAAACTTTGCATTTATATGCAACTATCTAATATAAGGTCTATATAGACTTTCACTACCATCAGACACACAGAGGTATGGTATAACATATGGATGCATAATTATTTGGCAATTATGGATAATAAATGGTAGAAATTGAGAAAATATGCATATAGACTTTGCGAAAATAAAAGAATATTTCATTTGGAGGTCTCTATAAAGTTTCATGAGCATAAGACACATATGGTATAAGCATACTTTTGCACATTTTTCAGTTATGCACCATGAATGGTTGAAAAATAAAAATGTACATGTCCCACCATAGAAGGAGTTTTTGGTCCTTATGAAACTTGGAAGTATAGGGATATATGATTATTATGCACCATGAATATTTGAAAATAATAAAATGTTCATTTCCCATAATCAAGTGATAGTCGATCCTTATGAAATTTTGTGTGAGTATAGGTGTCTTTACAAAACATACATGGTCAAAAATGAGAAGATATACATGTCCCATGATGTTATATCCTTATAAGTATAAAATAATATTTCATATAAAGGTATTTAAAAATTTTAAGTTTCAAGACCATCATACACATAGAGATAATGATGCACAATTTTTTGGTAGTTATGCACCATGCATGGTTGAAAATGAGAAAATGTGCCTGTGCCATCATACATTGATGCTTACAAAATTTTTTGCCCATAATTTACCATTTAAATTTAAGGTCTTTACAAAGTTTCATGATCATCAGACACATAAGATATAGTATAATTATATCGATGCACAATTTTTTGTTAGCCTTTCACCAGGCATGGTCGAAAATGAGAAAATGTGGATGCCACACAATACAAGGGATGTCTAAACCTTGAGAGAATTTGAAAGTGTAAGGTAATGATTCTTTGAATGCCTCTAAGAACTTTTATGACCATGTGACACATAGATGTATGGTATAAGTACACCAATTCATGATTTTTTGAAATTATGCACCATCCATGGTTGAAAATGAGAAAATCTACTGTCCTAGAATACAAGTGATGTTCAATATTTTGAAAATTTGAGTATTAATAATTGATTTGAAAACTTTCATGAACAATTGGACACATATAGAGTTACGGTATAAGCATATCAATGCATGACGTTTTGGCAATTATGCAATGTGTATGGTCAAAAGGAGAAAATATGCATGTCCCATCATATGAGTGATGTCAAATCCTTATTAAACTTTGTGGTTATAGGTTGTTACGAATTTTGAGTATGTTTCAAAGTTTGGGATTATATTTTCTTACCAATTTTAAGTTCTCTTCAAAGTTTCATGACCATTAGACACAAAGAGATATTGTGTAAGCATATAGATGCACAATTTTTTTACAGTTATTATGTACCATGCATGGTTGAAAATGAGGAAATGTGCATGTATTACCATATAAATGATGTCCAATGTTTATGAAACGTTGTGGTTATGTGGTCCTATTTCATGTGAAGGTATTTGCAACGTTTCATGACCATTGGACACATAGAGGTATGGTATAAGCAATTATGCATCATGCATGAAATATGCATGTCCCACCATACAAGCCATGTTTGATACTTATGATATTTCTAAAGTATAAGGACCTATTTGGTATGATATGATACATGCATACCGATGCACACTTTTTTGGGAATAATGCACGATGCATGGTAAAAATCGAGGAAATGTGCATGTTCCACCGTAATTATGTGTACGATCCTTATAAACTTTGAAAATATAAGTCAATTACTCATTTTGATGTCTCTACAAAGTTTTATGACCATCGGACACACATATATATGCTATAAGAATACTAGTGCACAATCTTTTAGCAATTATGCACCATGCATATTCTTGAAAATGAGAAAATGTGTATGTCCCATCATACAAGTGATGTCGGATACTTATGAAACTTTTAGTGTATCAAACCCTACTTCATGTCAAGGTCTCTACAAAGTTCATGAGAGAATTGTTCTAATGTATGTGTGTGTGTGTGTGTGTGTGTGTGTGTGTGTGTGTGTGTGTGTGTGTGAGAGAGAGAGAGAGAGAGAGAGAGAGAGATGTATTAGTTAGTCCATGGAGTTAATTGAACATGGCAGTTGCACACACAATTGAGTGGTACAAATGCAAGTGTGAGGCATATCTTTTTGTGGATCAAGGATGCTCTATTTAGTCACTTTGCCAGCTAGATGCCACATTACCACACATTTTGAGATGTTGCACACACAAAACATGACCAAGGAAGAGGAGCTGCAGCCTCAGGTCAGAGAGGGTGGTGTATGCTCAGAGATATGTCATATTTTCCATGAGGATTGGTCTGGCGCAATCAAGGTCAAGATTTCATGGAGGGATCATATCGGCCAATAGAGCCAAGATATGTCCTCAGGTGCCCCTGACCTTGCATATCCATCACTTGCCTATTCTACTATTGATGACAACCTCTACTATGATCCAAAGGATAAGCACCTCACTGCAGTCAATCTGGCCAATATTTTTTCAGACATTTGGGATGCCCCTAGCCTCACATCACACTGTCCCTTGGTTTGGGTGAATGTTCCTTGTATTTCCGATGATTCAGATGACAATATCTTGGCTCTCTCCCTCCATGGTGCTCCCTTTCCTCCACCCTACCCACCTCTATGTTTCATGCATTATGACGTTTTTGCCATGGTTTTGGGATGCTCAAATATGAGCATGATCATTATCTAGAATCAAATATGTGCATGGTTGATTGTGTGCTCTTGGCGCATCGGCTATCTCTGATTTTGGCTCTACACATTCATCATTGACATTCGAGCCACCTCTCTTGGTGGCCCTCCTAATGCTTTTTGATGCATTAGGAGGATGGTGCTAATTTGTTTTACCATGCATCCATGCTCCGTGGATGATATTTGGGATATTGTATCGGTTATGGTACTCCCACATGTACCAAATGTTGGCACTTCTTCGATGTACCCCTTAACGGATCGATCACTGCCGGCTTATTTCATACATGGTTTGATCCAACTAGTGTATTGTCCCAATTTGCATACTTGTGTCTCGTACTCGAATCATATTTGGTTTTATTTATTCATCTTGTGTCAATTATGAAGGCTCACATTATATTTGATAGGTTCTTAGCCTTAGCACATTAGTCCTAAGATGATGCATGCCTCAAGTAGCTCGCCTTTGACTTCTTTTAGGCCTTATGATGGTTCTCCAATGGAGCCGATGATTAAGTAGAGTGCCTCTATTACTATTTAACTATGGCCCCAAAAATCTAGAATGCCATTTGGGTACTTTGCTCTCATCCACCCCTACTATACTACTTTGGTCCACGCTCCCTCCTCCACTTCTCATCTACTCATCCCCTCCCTTGCTCATCTGCTCCACTGCTCACCCACTCTTTTCACCTCCCATGGCAATAACCGAAGCCAACAATATTAACCCCCCTCAATTCAATGTGATCCCAATCTTATATAAGATCATTGTGTTACACTCGATACAAATTGAAATTCTTGCTCTTGTGCATATTCTTCGTAGTCTCAATCGATTCCCCCAACATCTCCAGGTTGTCACCTTGCATGGCATGTATGCCACTGGCCTCTTTGTGGTTGTGTTCTACGGATTCCCTGGAGACATTAACAAGGGCTAAGGATTTTCAAGGTAGACTGTTCTCATGTTGTTGTAGATCTCATCCTTGGATTTTGACTCCTGCAATTGTGCATAGTCATTGGCTCCCCAAAACTTTGGACGCAACAAGCTAGCCCCTGTGAATAAGATAATGTATAGTGGCTCTTGGCAATACTAAGTTGTACAAAAATCCTCTTTGCAACTTTTGCTCAACGATAATGTATCGTGGCTCTTGGCAATACTAAGTTGTACAAAAATCCTCTTTGCAACTTTTGCTCAATGAGGTTCATAACCGCTTATCAATGGCTGAGTGATTATCCTCGCCAAATGTAATCTTTTAGGCTAGCTGGTATCGAAAATGCATCTAGTCCTCTAGCAACTTCTGTGACATGAAATTTCTCTTGCCAATGGCTCAGTGGTTATCCTCATTGGATATAATCTTTTGTTTCAACTTTAATATAATACTATTATGGAAACACTTGTGTCGGATATCATCTCTTTTGTTGAGAATTTTGCTCAATGAGGTTCTTAGCAATTGCTGAGTTGTTATTAATTGTATTTGGATGTAGATTTAATCTCCTTTTTTCAATTTTTGCTCGATGAATGCTCTTAACAATTGTTGAGTTGTTATAAACTGTCTTTGGATGTAGAAGCAATCTCTTTAGTTCAAGTTTTTCTCGATGAGGCTCTCAACAATTGTTGAGTTGTTAGGTGTTATAAACTGGCTTTGGATGTAGATTTAATCTCTTTTGTTCAATTTTAGCTTGATGAGGCTCTCAGCAAGTGCTGAGTTGTTATAAACTATCTTTGGATGTAATCTCTTTTGTTCAACTTCTGCTCTCAGCAATGGCTAACTTGTTATACTCGTTGGGTGCAATCTCTTTCGAGTTTGAACTTTGATATAAATAATACTATTATCACACTTGTTGTTGGTTGCAGTCATTGCACAAGAAATTCATGCATAAGGAAATATGTTTTCCTTGGTTTTAGGATTGACTGCAAGCAACACTAAAATAGTTCCCTGTGCACAAGAAATTGGTGCACAACGAAATAAATTTTTCTTGGTTTTAGGATTAATTGCAAGAAACACTAATATCTCTCTCTCTCTCTCTCTCTCTCTCTATATATATATATATATATATATATATATATATAGAGAGAGAGAGAGAGAGAGATACGTATACATATACGTGTGTGTGTGTGTGTATTGCTTGGTTTAAGATTTTAACCACTTATTTTAAACTATTTATTATACTCTCATTACACTATAACAACATGTTGTTCCAACCACTATTAATTAGAAAAGAAATCAGGACAAGAGGCTAGATGCTAGGCATGGCGATGCTCGAGGGCCATAGAGGAAAAGGGAACGTGAGGGGAGAAGCGTTAACAAGGGTGGGGAAAAGGGATGAAGAGGGGTAGGAATGAAGAGAGAGACTATGGCACAAGGGGAGAGGGAGAGGGAAAGAGGAGCATGTACATGATGGGGGGAGGAATGTCGAGATGGAGACATCAAGAGAAGAGGGTCATGATTTATTTGAAAGGAAGGATGGGGGGAATTATCAAAGTACTAGCTAGGTGGCTTTACAAGAATGAGCGTGTCCCATCAAGGAATAGCCCCCTCTTTTTATAGCCAAGTGAGGGGGTCTCTCCCAATAAATGCATCCTCCCACATGCATGGTGCGTGTGGACGAGTCTCCCATGTGGGCTAGGTGGTTATGCACTCTCAATTGTGTGCGACAACACTTGGCCTCATTTTTTCACATATATCAACCCCCATATCCCAAGTCTAAGATACTCCCTTGGTCTCTTCCCAATTTTATAATACGTTCAAACATCTAGGAGGACAAGTGGAGGGTTGGCACAAGGAATCTTGCCACCTCATCCTACTTTCCCCATTATTTAACTTGCATTCTTGGACTATCTACACCCCCACCACATGGGCCTATCCTACATGGAGGGAATAATCCAATATAATATCCATCTCCACCTATTTTATATTACTTCTCCCATGGTCCTTGGGCCATATCTCACTAAAGCAGCATGGGACTACCTAGGTGGAGAGGTGGCACATGGAGGACCCATGCCACCTTATCATTTTATATTATTACTACCATGGATTATGTACAACACACCTTATGGGTCCTCTTACGTGAAAGGGTGGCACATGGTCATGCCCTGCCACCTCAACCCTAGGTCCTATGCGCACCATATTTTATTATACTATTGCCACACATACAAGCACACACACATATTTATGCCTTTTTCCTTGGTCACATTTATCCATAACAGCCCCCCCCCCCTAGGCAGGGAATGCACACCATTTCCATGCCTGGGACCATCACGCACAAAGAAGGGCTTGAGATAATGCTTGTTGATCACCTCTTGCCATATGGTTCATGCAGCTCCTGAACTTGTACAGACCCATTGCTACATTCCTTGATGACTTTGTATGAACCAATCCACAGTGGAACAAACTTTTTATCCATTTGGTGGTCCAATCTATTATCAAAGCATAGCGCAACATCCCCCTTAGCAAAGTGTCTTTCCCATCCCTTGTGAATCTTAGCATCCAAGCGGGCCTTTTGTCGATTTTTTTGGATCTCTGTTTGGTGTAGTGCAAGGCATCGGGTTTCATCTAACTTCTCAAGTTCTACCAACCTGGCCTCTACATGTTCATCTTCTGTCATCCTCTGTTCTTGTGCCAATCTCAACGCCGGAATCTCTATCTCTAGTGGTAAAATTGCCTCCGTACCATACATCAACTCAAAAGGAGTGTGACTTGTAGACGTTTTATGAGTGATGTTGTAAGCCCACATGGCTTCAGTGACCTGATCCCACTGGCTCCTCTTCCCTGTGGCCATTTTTCCCATGGTTTTACAAAGGAGGCCATTGGTTCGCTCCATTTGACCCATGGATGCTGGATAATAGATGCTAGAAGTGCGATGATCAATACCCGTGTGATCCATGAGCAACTCCATTGCTTCATTTAAGAATGGACTCCCATTGTCAGCAGATACTATTTCCAAGGGTGTCCCAAACCTTGTGCAAATATGTTCAAATATGAAATTTGAAACTGCCTTACCATTTGCAGCGGGGAGGGCGATAGCTTCAGCCCACTTAGTGACATACTGAGTGGCTACCAAAAGATACTTCTTTTTGCAGGCAATCATGGGTAGGGGCCCGACAAAATCTATTCCCCACTTCTAAAACAGATGGATGGACATCACTAGGTGATGTTGCCCAGAACACAAATCCTTCCTACCAAAGAATTGGCATGGCTCACAAGTTTTGCGATACATAGTGACATCCTTGAACAAGGTCGGCCAATAGTACCCAGCATGTAAAATCTTCTTAGATGTATAGTCATTCGGCATAGTGGCCTCCACAAAAACCATCATGATAATGCTTCAATACCTTAGGTACTTCATCTGCATCAATGGCCTGTCTTAGCACCCCATCTATGCCTTAACGGTACAACACCCCATCAAAGAGAGTGTAGCACCTACTATCTCTACGGATCTTCTTTCTCTCATAGCTAGTACTTTTTGGAGGAAAGGAGAAAGCGGTCAGAAACCTATAGATACCACCATACCATGGATCCCCCAACTTCTATGGCCGCTACAAGGGTTACATCGAGGCACTCCTCTAAATCAATCAAAGCATTCTTCAAGTTGGAACAACCCCCTTTTACAATTTTGAAAGAAAATTCATATTCTTGTAGAACTGCCAACCATTTGGCCAACCAACCCATGGGATTTGGTGATTGAAGAACCCACTTTACAAGACCATTGCTAGAGAGTATAATGAAGGACTTTCCAGCCACATAATGCTTAAATTTCTCAATGCAGAACACCAAGCTTGTCAGCTTCAGAGTAGCGTCGTTCAGTTTCGAGCAATTGTCAAGAAGCAAATCGAACAGGATACATGAACCGATCCTCCCCTTGCTGGAGAAGAATACCCGCCCGAGTGTACTCACCAAACCAAGGATTGATATAGAAAGTCTTTGACCAATCAGGATTGCGTAGAATGGGTTCTGAAGCCAGATCATTCTTGATTTGTGCAAACCCATGATCATAATCCTCATCCCAAGAGAAATCAACCCCATCTTTTAATAGCATAGTCATGGGTTGCATCGAAGCAACATATTGATCAATGAAGCGGCGATAGTGTCTTGCTAGATTGACAAATGAGCGTACCTGACATTTGCTTGTTGCTGGGGAGAGCTTGAGGATAGCTTCTACCTTCTCAGGGTCAGGCTTGAAGCCCTCGGATGAGACAATATGTCCAAGTAACCTCCCTTGAGTGGCTCCAATGGTGCATTTCTCAGGGTTGAGACTACCATTCACATCGTTGACCCTTTGGAAGGCCAACCTAACCTTCGTGACGTGCTCCTTATGTGCTGAGAATATGCAGAAATCATCTAAAAACACCTCCAAGAAATCCCCCAAATATGGAGCAAACACCATCTGCATAAATCTTTGAAAGGTAGCAGGAGCATTGGTGAGGCCAAATGGCATTACTTTGAATGCAAATGTCCCCCAGGGTGTGGCAAATGTGGTTTTAAGCACATCTTCTTCAGCAATTCTGATTTGACAAAACCCGGAGTAACCATCATAGAAAGTATACATCTCATAACCACTTACCTTCTCAAGAATGAGGTCTTGAAAGGGCAGAGGGTGATGGTCCCTCTTGGTGGCCACATTGAGTTTCTTATAGTCGATGTTGACCCACCACTTATTGTTTTTCTTTGGGATGACTACCACTGGTGAAACCCATTCAGTATTGTGAATCGGAACAATAAACCCAGCTTCTACAAGCTTCTACAACTCTGAGTGCAAAGCGTCGATTTGTAAGGGCCCTAATGTTGAGAGTTCACGCTTAACATCATGTGATCATGTGTGCATAGCACCATCATGTGATCATATGTGCATAGCACTAACCTTATAGAGTGCTATAAAGGAAAGGGTTAGATCCCCTAACCCTAATGCTAATGGGTTTGTATATATTCTATTTTTTCAACTAAATCTAGTGTATAGTTAGTCATTTGTGGTGTGCTCTCTAGCTATGCCCTCTCTCCTCATCTCCACTCTTCTCCTCTCCCCTCTTCATATTTTGTCATGGTATCAGAGCTCCCTTGCCTTCTGCTGAGGCATTGCGATCTATATGAGAGACTGTGATTGATTGAGGGAGCGAGAGATTGAGTGTTCTTTCACTTCCATTGAGTGATAGAGAAATTTCCATCCATTTGAGAGGAATTTCCGTCCATTGAGAGAGAGAGAGAGATTCTTCTTCTTAGTGCATGATTTCATTGTGTGTGAGAGAGATTTCTTGTGTTTATTCCGTCAGTGAGAGTTCATTGATAGAGAGATTTCTTCTTTTTGAGGGAAAGAGAGACATCTACTAGCATAAAGACAGAGGCAGACTATCTTCAAATTCCTATCCTATTCTAAAGCCTCAACTCTAAGTCCCCTCTAAGTCAAAGCTTCAACCGAAGGACCTAATGTTGCATCAACAAGGTGAGTAGTTTTCAATAGAGCTCGCAACTCTCATCTACCAGAGCGAGAGGCGGCTCCTACAACATCCATAGCAATAGTGAGCTCCATGTAATCTAGAAGGACTCTGTTGAGGCCGAGTCTCTATTGAGGAAGGAGCTCACAAGCTCCCTTAACACACAGCCAGTGCCACCCATGACCACAAGCTCATAACTCTTGCCATCCAAAGCTTCAACGACCATCATGCTTTGTTGCCTTCTCCACAAATGGTGACAGCCTCCAACTTGGCACCTCCACAAAGCCCAAAGCTTCAGCCATCACAATGAGCCCATGGTGGTTGCAGCTTCCTATGATGACTAGCATAGATCTGCAAGTGAGGTCAATGCGACTCCTTCCATCAACGCTACGGGCTCTTAAGCCAGTCTTCACAGCCAGCCCGACTCCTCCACTGGCTCTCGCTACAAGCATCGCCTCCTCCAACAAGCAAGTGCCTAAGGCCCCAATGCACCTCCAGCTCCTGCCAGCTACGACAAGCTCCATATGCGACCAGCCATCCAAATGACTTGCGAGGTCCCTTCTGCAATAGCGCACACTGTTGCGCCATCTCCAACACGCAGGCAATGTAGCCTGCCGGTCGACCAGCTCCAACTTTAAGCCCATCTTACACACAGCATCTACGACCTCCTAGCCTCGCCTCAACGCCAAGCTACCAAAGCAACGTCTCCACGCAATGGCTCCCACGAGCTCTTCTGAGGATCAGCCATCGATGAAAATCCACAAGAATGAAATCCTTTTAGATTTCGTCGAAATCATAAAGATTCTAGTGTGTCTCCTAGAGACATGTGGCTCGAGTGCCACATCATCTTATCTACCAGGTGGCAGATAAGCACTTACCTTGGTTAGCTGACAACTAATCCTGAGCTTAGTTGGTGGTCAGAGTTTAGCCATGTGGAACATCTTATCCAATTGCCATGTCATCAGGCACCCCGGATGTGCCACGTGTACCTATCTTATCCTCTACCATGTGGCACCCTTATCTCCAAGTGCCACATCATCCACCACGGTGGTAGCCACATCATCACTACCACCTCACCCTACCAACTCAACTACCACATCATCAGTGACATGTCAACAGTCCACGTCATCTACCACATCACCAGTGACACGTCATCTACAATGTCACCTCTACCACATCACTACCACATCACCTCTACCACGTCATTACCACATCATCACTACCACATCATCTACCACATCATCAGTGCCACATCATCTACCACATCATCATTGCCACATCATCTACTAACATCATCATTTGTGCCACCTCAGCACTACCACCTCAGCTGTCTAGTCAGCACTGACCTTTGCAGGCACACACAGTGCTACACAGTCACTTCATGTGACCACTCCTACCACCTCAGCACAGGCTCCATTGGCACACCTCTTACTAGGTACAGCTCCACATCATCACTACATGTGACCCACAATGACACATCATCATTGAGCACCATTTGCACTCCTTTTGCCCCTCCACCTAGATCAAGTCGTATCTCTTGGTCCAAGAAGAATTTGAGGGCAGTCCAAAAAGGAAAGTCGCTCATTTTTTTGTGCTCTACGTGCTCATTACATCACGCACACATTTTGGCACAAGTTACACTCACATTTGAGCCTCGCTGATAAAACCACTTCTTTCATGCACATTCGCCTCTACATCGATGCATCTGACCCAGCACTTAAAAAGAACAAAAGAAAAGGAATTATTTGCTGTTCTTTCATCGATCGATTGTTGGTATAGATCTAGATCAGAGTAGACTAGATCGCCATAGAGGGGATGGTTTGAATTTCCCCAAGTTGCCAATCTAAGCCATGCTCGAAATTCCTGACTAGTACCTACATGGAGTTAGTCCATACGCTCACATACGGTTTCACATCATTACATTACCTGAAACCTTACATTCATCAGTTTAGTGAGCAGACTTTAGAGAGTACAGAGGCATTGCCAATTGTTTCAATGGGTAGATAGCATTTGATTTTACACAGACATGCCACCATTGTAAAGCCTATTCGGCTATCTCATGGCATCGTGCACATCATTTCAGCCTTGTAAAGCCTCTTGGCTATTCCCAGCATCATTGCCACAAGCCTTGTAATACAGATTAAATTTTATATATTGCAATTCTATCTTCACCGACGGTTCAGAGATTTCACTTGGCATAGTCAGTGTATTTGCAGTTGATTCATACTGAGATTTTCACGACACTTGAGAGTACATCTCTTGCACCATGTCTACAACTAGTAACCTCAATCTAGAGGCATCTGCTAAGTTAGACAACTCCAATTACGGTACATGGAAATACCAAATGGAGACCATTCTTGTATTTTAGGACAAATGGGAGTATGTCGATGGGTCTACACCTAGACCATTGGATGATCCAGCCACAAGTAGCTCTACTCCATCTATTGTCATAGCACCAGCAATGGGATCTACAATGGCATCTATAGCTACACAAACAATTTTCGTAGTAGTAGCAAATCCTATCATCACCTAAGCTTAGGTAGAATGGGATAAGAAAGACAAGTACACCTATCATCTGATCAAGCAGAATGTGCAAATGTGATTCTAGGACAGCTCAACACAATCAAGACATCAAAAGAAGCATGGGATATGTTCGCACCTCTCTACGAGTCCAAGAACACATCCAAGATTCTCACCCTGAGAAACCAAATCAACCAGAGTTTCTGCAACAGCAGTGAAACTGGTCATGCTTATGTACTCTAGATAAAAGACTACAATAATCAACTTGCAGTAGCATGAGAGACTATGAACCCCCCAGAAATGGTTCAAGTCATTTTGAATGGACTAGGAGAGGGATACGAGAGTCTAGTCTAGAGTATTGCCATCCAACGACAAATTCTGACATTGGAAGAACTTCAGTCAGTTCTACTTGGTAAAGAACTCAAAACTCAGGCAATTTAATCACATAAAGGTCATTCTAATGATCAGGCATTCACAGCTTCAGACAGAAGCAAAAACAGAGGCAAAGGCAGAGGTAGATCATATCAGAAAAGTGGTCATCATCAGCAACAAAATCAAAGAGGACGAGGGAATGCATCCACCAATGTATCAAACATTCAGTGCAACTACTGTCATAAGTTTGGACACTATGAAAGAGATTGCCACAAGAAGCAGTAAGACAAGGTGGTCAATCCCGAGGGAATTTTTGAGACAGAGGAAATCATCGTGGTGGACATTCTAGTCACAGTTATTCAAATGAACATGGTAATATGTTTCTTGCAAGCGAGGAAATGCATCAAACTGATACAATGTACTCAGACACTGATTTCAATCCCAAAGAGGACTTCAGCTATCAAGTCAACCAAGTGGAACAAGATCCTTGGTACATCAACAGCGGTGCATCATCTCACATGACAAATCATTAGGAATGGTTCACAGAAATGAAGCCATTAGAAGGGCAAAAAAATGTCATCTACACAGTAGACACAATACACCGAATCTGGTTTAAGGGACATGTGTTATCCCTATGAACAATTTCACTGGTACGAAAGGATTGGTGAAAGATGTGCTTTATGTTCCGAAGCTAAGCAAGAACCTTTTATTAGTAGGTCAAATGACACAACACAATTACAAAGTCATCTTCGACGGTGATGAATGCACTATCAGAGGCAAATCCAAAAGATGTCAGCTAGTAGCAAAAGGTGTCAAGGAAGGACGCTTATACAGAATGCTAGCTACAGTACCAGATAAGCATTCCATGTCAGCTCAACCGCAATAGATGCC